>NC_051439.1:8337887-8393668 GCF_001649575.2 Kryptolebias marmoratus
GTTGTGATGAGAAGCTATTTTATTTTCTGTTTTTCAAGAGTAGTCAGCTTGTAGGGCACCACAACTGCTTCCACCCGCGTCGATCATCATCATCATATGAAATAACTTTTTGTCACAACAAAAAATAGTGGCTGGTAAAATATTTGAGTGGCTGGTGGACAAAATTTTTAATTTCCACCCCTGGATGTACCTCTACACCTGATTAACCTTTGGAGTCAGCTTGATTCAAGATGGCTGCCACCGCCAACTGACCTAAACAGCACAAAAGTGGCTATAACTTAACCTATTTTACAGATATTGACCTTTAATGTGGTGTGGCAGTAGCTTAAGCTGATCTCCCACAAATAGTCTGAAAGGTTTAGCTTCAACTGTTGGAGTCAACTCTGTCTGTTAGCAAAATATCTGATGAACCACTGGACCGATATCAATGAAAACCTTTGGTGTCGGTCCAATTCAAGATGGCCACCGTGGCATTCTTTTATCTGTTTGTCTTTTAATGCCTCCTCAATCCTTTTGGTGCCATTCTGAGCCCATTAGGTGACGACATGTTTTTAAACTCACATTAAAAGATGCTGCATAATTTATTAGATTATCTGTCTACTGTTGGAGTTTAAAAAAAAAATGTTGTTGACTCAGAAATGGCGTATTAGCTGGAGACGACCTTGGAATTTGGACTTTGTGGTTGTTTAAAGCCGCAAGAACGTCTATCCATGATGCATTGAAGTAAAAAAACAAACAAATAATACAGCTCGTGTGTTTTAATAGTTGAATAACAGACTTTAAAAAAAAAACAAACATCTGTTAGTCTGCGGTTCTAGTCTTGATACACTTGATATGTTTGATTGAAAAAGCGTAGAATATCAATGAATTTATCCTTGAGTTATATCTTAGATAAAGATTTGAGTCCTACAGCTAAATTTAAACAAGTTTTCTGAAGGTTTTAAGTACATTTGCGTTTGTAATAAGAAAAAAGTATTACAGCTGGAAAGCATACAAACCTAAGTACATATTAAAAAACATACGTTGATTATTGTGCAATGAACCATTTAAATTATCATTTAAATAAGATTTTTGCACATGGTTTATATTTAATTGCAATGATCTGATTTGTTGTATAAATTAGTAGTGATTAGTGTTTAACTCTGAGGATATAGTCATCATTTTGGCTAAAATGCTTTGTCATTGTCTTTGCTAGCTTGCATTAATATTATTATTTATGTGAAGACGTCATCGCTTGTCCTGAAGGGAGCAATAACTCAACGTCTGGGATCACCTGTTTGCTCTGTTCAAGTACTTTCATTTAAGATGAGATGGCGATTTCTTCATAAAGACTTTTAATCTTATTTTGTCGAAGCGTTTCAGCCCCGTGACGTGCAGAAGGGAAGGAAAACATCCAGATTATTGGCATACATGTCTGAGCGAAGTAGATCGCCAGGGCATGTGAAGTGGCTGACTGATTAGCCTTCCTAATAGCTGTGCTGCCGTTCCGAAGGCTTTATGGCGTTTTTGTTAAATCAGTGCTCGGAGAGTAATTCACCGAGGACCTCTTAGCTTCGCCGTTAGCAACAGCTGTTATCATCTCGTTTCCCTTCGCTTAAAGTTCACAACACAAACTTGATGTTTTCCTTATTGCTGCGTGTTTGGATTAAATCGGGACCCGATTTTGTTTGTGAAAAAAAACAAAACGCTGCGAGTATCCTGGGAAGGAGCCGAAGCCGCGTCTGCTCCTCGTGCGGGGCAGCGTAACAGTAAAAGCGCGAGTTCAAGAAGTGGATGCAGGCCATGGCGATGCGTGCGGGTGTGATAACACAAGTACGTGTGTGTGTGTGTGTGTGTGTGTGTGTGTACTTTTGAGTGAGTGAGAGGTTGATTGAGAGGGTGACACCGCCATTGTGTCCCTCTTACAAAGATGCTCAAGTGTATAAGAGGTGGGTTTAAGAGCGCTGGGGGAGATAATGAGAGTGTGTGAATGGGTTATGATGAAAAGCTGTTACACATGTGCTTGTATTGCTCTGTTTGGTAACCTCTGACCTTTTCTTCCCCTCTTCATTTTAGTGTATTCTGGGATTTGTATTGTGCAGCTCCAGACCGAAGAGAGACATGTGAACACTCCAGTGAGGCAAAGGCCTTCCATGACTACGTAAGTGACAGACGGACTCTGCCAGGAGTCCTTTTTTTTTAATACACCGTCAAGTGAAGCATTTATGTGTTTTTGAACTTGTGGTGAAGCTCATGTAAACATTGTTTGTTGGCGAATCTTGAGTGTGAAATCTCTCCAACACCTAATAATGTCAGAGTCTAATTCAGGATCACTTCTTTAAGTGGTGTAGATTATTCCCCCCATGACTAGCATCACTAAAGATTGGAATTATCTTCATTTTTGTAAGATTTGGGTTTACTTTCTTACTAAGCAATCTGACAGGAAGTCAAAAAACATGAATGGATTCTGTTTAATTTAAAAAATATATTGTTAAAGTCTCCAAAACTCTGTCACAAAACCTTTTTGTTTAAACGGCTTACAATGATAAAGAAAATCCGGTTTTTCCATATAAATGCAGTCGAACAGAAAATGGATTGCAGCATATTTTAGCTCGTCTGACATGGAAAGGAGCAGAGGTAAATTTGACATTGAGTTGACTCTGGATCTGTTTTGAATTGAAATGGGTTTATGATTTGGACTTCTTTGTGTAGTGTCCTGAGATGAGTTTTGTCGTGCGTTGGGGAAATATAAATAAACTGGACCGAATTGAATTGAAATCCTTTCAGTGTTCCACTTTTTAACCTGCTCACATGGAGACCGGTGGTGTTTCTGCAGCACATTACTTGACTTACTGCCTTTGAAATGAGACGTTTGTACTTCTAACATCATCTCCGTTAATTATTGTTTATTAGGGGAGCTTGAATCTGTGTAGCGGGCGTCCTTCAATCGGAAAGTTGCTGCTTGCTTTCATTTCTAACGCCTTTAGATCACTTGTTAAAGTTTCCTTTAGGCGAGACACTGAATCGTGGTCTGGCCCTCTAATATACGAGCTTTAGGTGAAAGTATTCTACACTGAATGTAGTTTTCTTACATCCACACACCACCAGTGTACAAGTAAAGCTTATTATAAGCTACATCTTTATTTGAACTTTTTGGTAGGAGGCAAAGACTCACTCCTCCCGATACGTAACTCCAAAAAGTTGACAATTCTTGACAAGTAATCGGATCTTTAAAATGGTCGGGAGTTGACAGAATTGAGCAACAACGATTTACTCTTCCTAATTGACTGCTGTCTGTATTTGCGTTATGTGCTGTGTGTAACCTTGAATGAGGAATTATAAAACACGAGGGGTATAACCAGATGGGACGAGACGGGATAATAAGTTCACAGCAACAAGACGGTATTTTAAGTATTTTTAAGGAAAATGGCTTTTGCCACAAACTCATCTGACTGGTGTTTGATTCCTCAAGAGTCTTTTCAAACCCCTAGAAGGGGACCACACTTATTCTCAGAAGGGTCCAAAATTTAAAAACCCATCAAGATCAAACCTTTTAACCCTATATTTTCTTGAAAAAAACAAAACAAAACAAAACAATTTGCCTTTTTTTCCATATATCTCATGTCAATGTATTGAAACACAAATATGAAATTAACTTTTCTCAATATATCTTATTTATCAGTCAGAACAAACTTTACTAGAATTTATTTTTAAATAAAATGAAAACATTTTACCAAAAGACCATCGAAACAGCTAAAAAAAACCCACCCCCAATGAATATTTAAACAGCTGATAACATTTCACCTTGAAATTACACAAATAAAGCACATAGATAGAATAAATTCAGGCAGACTCTGTGGCTGTAAAAACTACAGAAGAGTTTGAGTTGTGGAAACGATCAGGACATTAGAGTGAAACTCCTTTGTGTGTTTTTTAATTTTATTTTCATCGCAGCAACACATTGCTCACACTGATTAACACAGAGATGATGAAACGGCTTGCGTCAAAAGCGAACTCGGTGCATTCAGTTTTTTTTTTTTTCTTTCCTTATTTCTCTTTTTATTTTACCTCAACATTTGACTCTTCCTCTCAACTCGAATGGATTAACAAGAGGTTCAGACTTTATTTTCCCAGCTCCAAAGTTACAGATTACAGTGAAGTCAACGTTAGTCTGTCCAGTTTTAAATAAATGCCCGACAGAAACTCTTCCCCCTCAGCACGTATCTGCAGAGGCAGCTCCACTTATAACACGCAAACCATTCAAAGTGGTTGAGACATCGTCAGCTATAATTTAACCAGACAAAGTAATGAGACATGTTTGTTTTTATACGCTCGTCCTGAGACAGGACGTATTATGGTACGTCCCGTCCTTCTGTCTGTGGACAGTTGTCTAGCTCTAAATTGATGACCCTTTAACATAAAAATGTCAAACAGCAAAGCTGGACACTTCATGGGTCGAGGATGATCCTTATTGATTTAAAGGTCACAGGGTTAAGGTCAAGGTCACAGGTGACCCCTTTGTGAAAACCATGTCCGTGCCCAAACTCTGCAACTCTTTTACATAGAAATATCGAACAGCACAGCTGGGCATCTCATGGGTCAAGGATGATCCCTATTGATTTCAAGGTCAGGTTGTCAAACCCTTTGTGAAAACCCTGTCTGGGCTCAAACTCTAGACATGAGTTCGGAGTCGTTGTGTGAGGGGATTCATGCTTTAGATGTCGATTACTTAGTTTTCTGACGGTCATAGTCCCGTTGGCGGTACTCTTGTTGTTTTGGTTAGTTCTCATTCCACCCTGAATAAACCACTGAAGGAGAACTTTTGTTTTTCTTATTCCAGGGGTTGGGTCCAGTTGCACTCTCAGGGATTTTGACAGCATTTTGGGTGAAGACATTTCTATAAAGCAGCTGTCTGTTGTCAGAGACACCCAGGTTTACGTTTTGTTTTGTTTTTTTTGCTCACATCCTGACAACAAAGTGAGCACTCTGCCTAATGATAATACAAAGAGGTGAGATTTCACCCGCTGGTGTTAAAAGAAAGTGTAACTGTGTGTTTTTATGTGTAAATGTCGTCTGTTGTGATTGACGCCGTAGCCCGTCTTCAGTCTGTCCTCCCTGGCCAAGACAGTGTGTTATTGTGTGTGTGCGCGTGCACTGTGTAGTGTGGGGAGATAATGGAATAGAGTTCTAATCCGGTAATCCCAGCACTGGGCCGAGGCTAAGCCAGGGATTTATGTGTGTGTGTGTGTGTGTGTGTTTGGATGGGGGGGGTGTCTTTGGCAACCAGCCCATAAGAGGGTGGCTCGGCTCACACCCTCCTTCCAGTCAACGCCATGTATAAATGTAGTTGTGCGTGCCACGTGGTCGCTCGCCGTCTGATAAAAGCTCGGAGACGGGACCGGTTTAATTCTGGCTCCGGCCCCCCCCCTCCCCTCGAGGCTCTCCTCTGAGCACAGGTCCTCTCTTCTGGTTTCAAAAGAACGAGTCGATGGGGAGAGAGGGGCGGAATATAAAAAAAAAAAAAAAAGAAGAAATTTCCCCTCAAAAGAGTTTCGCTCGTGTGAACTTATTAAATTGCACGCCAACGTTAAAGAAACATTATCACAGCTTTCTCTGCTGGGTGCAGACACACAGCAAAGGGTTTGCTTTACTGTCAAGTCTGAGTTTTATTTATCTGTGCTTACTGGTAGGAAGCGATGCAGAAGTTGATTGTTGCTTTTAATAACTATTTCATCGAGAGGCTGGTTTACAGGGTTTAGCATTCAGCGCACAGATTTTTCCTTCATGTACAGATTGTTGTTTTGATCTTTCCCTAATTGATCTCTTTATATAAGCTTTCAATTAAAGCTCAAGTGGCTTATTAAATCTAATATAGAGATTTTTTTTTATTACAGAGACTCTGTATCATTATAATCCATCAGTTTATTCTAGATGTCACATTATCTAGATTGAGTTGTATACTTTGATCAATAAATGTCAAGTGGTGCTCTGGTCCTCCGTTAATGTTGTATTACTTGTATGCTTTCTGTTGGATTTTATTAATTTTAGCCATTGTGCAAGTTTATCTCTGTCTTAAATGAAACATTATTCAAACGTAATCTTGCAAATAAAATCATTAGTTGGTTTGATTAGATGCATGCTAATTGGCGTTTCTTCAGGCCTCTTCTTCCAGCTTAATATGATCATGTAAACAGTATTTTTTATGCATTTGCCCCTCCGTTTGAATTGATATTTTTGCTAAAATGTTTTTTTTTTTTTTTCCCCTGTCAGATAAGGTTCATGCTCTCTCCTGGAATCTCCTGGGATGATCTGCCCAAAGCTCATAAGCTTCATTCACACCTGGCATTAACTCGCATCCTAAGTGATCTGATCACAGGAGAGCAGCTCTTTGTCTCAGGGCGCGCTGGCATTAGACACGTCTCAAATCAGTTTTAAGTAATCACCCTGCGATCGGATTGTCATTCCTCGCTCTGTACATTTTTATTCTCCCTTTCCAAATACTCTTCCCTCTAATTTTGGGTCTGCGTTACGTAAAAAATGTTTTATTCGTACCGTCCTGGACTCATCGGGGAAAATGGTCCAGGATTAAACGCATCAGGTGGTGCTGTCGGTGTAGCTTGAAGCCCGCTGATGTTCATAGTGCTCCATAGCCAGATGTGGTCCACTCCAGTTGTGGTCAAAACCATAGCTTTAAGGGTTTTTCCACTTAAGAGGTTCCAGTGCTAGACCAGGGCTGGTGCCAGAGCTGCTATTTTATTTAAATAAAGTTAAGAACCAGTTTGGTTTTCCACAGCCAACCCAGAGCCACGTCATGACTTCACATTAAACGTCTCTCCTAGTAAATGATTTCTCCTCCTTTTGTTGTGTTCTGAGTTTCTGTAGAGGATCGCAGTGCAGAGAAACACATTATCTCCGCACGTCACGGGGTTTGTGTCGTTATTCCTGCGAGCAGATGCCTCAGCATCGCCAGTCTCGCGTCTGTCTTCAAGCTGAATTCAGCGGGCCCGGCAAAGAGTTGGTGCCAAGCTGGCGTTGGTTCATTGCGGCCCGAGCTGAGGGCGGTGGTACCAGAAAGAGCAGGTGTCAGGTTCAAGTGCTAAAGCCAGACTTTGCTTGTTTGGTGCGACCTCAAAACTTGACCTTTTTTTTTTTTTTTTTTTTTTCACCAAAGATGTGTTAAAGCTGCATGTCGAAGCCTAAAATGTATTCGTTGGGACTTGAGCACAAAGCAAACCATTACGCAACAAATGAGTCGATGTAGCCGGATTAATTGTGAATGCGTTAATCACAGAGCACGCGTCCTGTTTCAAATTTCTGCACCCTCCTCCTCCTTTACTTTCTACAACTTCCTGCTTCTGTCACGTTCCTTCACTCGCCTTTCCCGTCTCCATTTCAGCGTGTGAAACTTCAGCCGCCTCGTATCTCGTTTTCCTGCAGTTTGTGGTTTCTCTACAACGCGTCGGCATCTGCATCTTTCCTTTTCGTGGCACCTCTTTTCGTTCCAATTTGCTTTTACTGCACCTCTTAACCAGTCCGCCCCTTCGTTTCACAAGGCTTATCACTCACTCTGTCTCTCCTCCTCGTTTAGTGCCACTCTTTCGCAATCCCCGATCCCCCCTTCTCCTCCCCCTCCCGCCGTCCTCCTCAGCATCAGCACAACAGCTAACTCTGTTTCTGAGGAAAGATTGATCAACTAATCTAGCCGTTTACCCACAATACCTTGTGTCTTTGAGAAGAAAAGGCCAGCGCAGATGACATAATGGGGGGGGGGGAGAAACTGTTGAAGGTTTTTCAAAATGGAGCATAATGAGCAAATGTCAAATCAGATGGCGAGTAAGAGGAATGTACACCAACTGTACAGTTTTCCTGAATTTCCTTTTCAAGTTATTTTGCAATTAGTGTTAAAGTAAATGTGTGGAAAAAATGGAATCTGCTTGAGCGTTTAAACCTAATGAAGCATTTAGTTTGGAGTGCTGAGTTATGCAGTGGTTTAACATTTTTACATTATTCAGATATTTAAACAAGCTGCAGAATATTTTACTTTCATTACCTTATTGGAAAAAAAAAATCTAAGTTGAAGTTGACTTACAAGAAGCTCCTTTCTGACGGGTTTTTTTAGACCCTAACATCCAGTTTACCTTTTCTCTGACAGCAGCGCTGGCTTTTTTCTTTCCATATGTTTTTTTTGACAGTTTATCAATCTAAACCACTAGTCTGACAATGAAACTACAGACTATATTGCTTTTTCAGGCTATTATCACGACCCTGATTCTTTCTTAGTGGATTAATTCCCACTCTAAATAGAAAACATGTTTCTTAAATCTTTCTAAAGCCTTTTTCTGCTCGTTTTTAACACCTGAGAACTTTACTGAGTCCCTTTTGTCTTTGAATTGTTCCAGTTTTATCCTGGTTCATAGTTGGTCTCGTTTACTTCATTTCCTTCTCTCTCTGCCCCCTCTGCTTTGTCTCTGGAGCACCGGCTAAGTGGATGTTGTGTCTGCAGCATGTATTAGTGCTGTGATCCGACAGTAGCTTCTGTCTGGTTCAGTACTGCTACCTTGGCAGATGTATTTTTTTTTTTTTTTTTTTTNNNTTTTTTTTTTTTTTTTTATGGAAGTGTGTGTGTGTGTGTTTTTTGTGCCAGTTTGCCAGTCCCGAGGACCAGCTGGGTCTTCGGAGGCGGCGTGCGTTTGTTTGTCAGACGTGACGATGAAAGTAGCAGCCGTGTCCTGTTGCTTTAGAGCGAAACACACTGGTTTGACTGGGCGGATGAATTGGCTCGGTCGCCACAGTCAGCTATTTTTTCCTACCATCTCCCATCCTCGCTCCCTCGGGCTCCCCCCCACCCCCCCTCTCCATCCACCCACCACCACCGCTCTCTCTCAGTGCGTTAAGGACAGCAGGTCAAGGAGACAGTGATGAGGTACATATCGGTGTGAACCAGAATGTAGATTAGTGCCTCTCCAGGCAGGGACACACATAAATACAGACACACACACACACATGGATGGGTATGTTCACCATCTCTTCCTGCCTCTCTCCTCTCACCATCCAGTGTTTATGTCTCTGTCTTTATCCCTGTGAAAGGTATCAGGCGGAGGTCAATAATGTGTTGAGCACTATTGATCTGTCCGGTAGGTCCTATGGGTGAGGGAGAGGAAGGGGGAATCAATGCTATTCTGGATAACCCATCTCCATACAGTGCTATACCACCCAGTCAGATTTTTCTTTTGTTCTCTTGGGTTACTCATCAACATGGTGGGTTTTTACTGAGGGGAAAAATTCAAGAACAACATGGTGCCCTCGCAGGAACTCTTTAGTTTGCCTGAGTTCATCTTTAGCCCTAAAGAAGTCGTTGCACTTCTTATTCATATTTTGGTTTTAAATTAAAGACGAGTGATTTGCGTTGTTCCTGCCCAAAATTACGTGTAAACCTGCTTTCTGCAAACTAAAACAACTTGGATATTAGTACAGGTGGGAAATGAAAACTATCATCTGATAGTACTGAGCCAAGGTAGCATGGTGAAGCTGGTTATTACCAAAATGAGTAAAGTGACTAGTATGCTTTTAAGTCATTATTTTCACCAAGTCCTGCACATCCAGGGGGTGATGGGTCATGCAGCAAGAGAGACAGGCGAGTGACTACAGCCGTGATTACGATACCGCCACCAGTCCACGAAGATGCTTATTATTGTCGTTTGCTTGGATGCTCGGCTGACTGAAAGAGGAAGCCTGAGTAGAGGAATTTGGATGACACGGACATTGTTCCCTTTCCACCAGAACACCAAGTTGAAGCGTTCCTCTGGGGTGTCAGTGCTAATATATATAATATTGGTAAAGATGGTACAGGAAGTTTAGAAGTGGACTCTACGTCCTGTGGGTTGCGGCGGTGAGGCGTTTGTGGATCGACTGGAATCTTATCAGGGAAACTCACTGGCTTGGTCGGTACTTTCAGCTTTTTCGCGGCGCTCCTGAGTAGTTTTCGTACCGCGACGCGCTCGGAGTGGCCACCACGTGTCGAAAGTTAACAGCAATCTTGCCGTAACTGTTTCAAAGTATCATCTGCACAAATTGCTCCTCATTACACCGGAACAAGATGATGTTGCTGATTAATATTGTTCAAGTTACCGGTCTGCGGTTTAAATGTAGCGTCCGTAGCCACAGCAATGTGATCCAGATCGTGTCTTTAGTCCAGATACTGTATTATTCATACCTGATGCTGTGACACGGTGTTTCTGCAGCGCCGCAGAGCAAGCCTATTAAAATACAGTTTACAGATTAAACACTGTAAATATTTCCAGGCATTTGAAACCGCATCCCGTGGGTTTTGTTCAGCTTCTGTCTGCCTTGAATAAAAGGAACATATTCCTGTCATTTCTCTTAATGTCACACATTAAAGCTCTTAAAGTGCGCGGCGCCGGTCGCTTCTCCTTCATCTGCTGACTCTCCCGACTCCAAAAAAAAAAAAAGCCCAGCTAATTAGTGCAGCATAAATGTCTGCTGTGGATTCTGTCCTCTTCAGGTGTGTCTTTACCTAATAGTGCCCACTTGTTATTCCTGTACCTGAAAGTTCTTGCTGTACTAGCAGCAGTCATTGTCTCCCTGCAGGAACGCTGAGACACATTCCTGTAGATTCACATTCTTTGTGAATTGTGCTTTTTTTTTTTTTTTTTTGCAAGTCTCCAACTTCATTGAGAGGAGTTGAAATGGAAGGGTAAATATAGACGGTACTGCGTGTGCTACCACAAAAACGGGAAAAAAAGCTCTGTTGGATCCTTTTGTATTTCCTCGGGCCGGTTGGTTTTAATAAAGTCCAACTGCATACTAAATCTACCTCCCTTTTTTGCTGGTGGCAACTGTGCTCAATTTGCACACTTTTTAAGTTTGTAATCATTTTAGATGAGCCGGTTAGACTGTATGTGGAGATAAATTGTCACCAATAGTCCTTAACAACAATTGCGACCAGGAGTCTGATTGCAAACAGAAATATCCCCTTTTTCTCTTTTTTTTTGTTTTAAGTTTTTTCTCCCTTGTTCCAATTTTTTTTCTTCTTCCTCTTCTTGTTCGTTCTCATTCCTGTATCTTCTAACTCACTCTCTCGATCTCACTCGCTCCTGCATCGTCTTATTCTCTCTCTGCGCTCCTGGAGCGGGGGATGCCAGGGGGACAGAGTGCAGATAGGACCCGTCGCCATAGCAACAGCTTCTGCAAGCTGCTGACACCCTACTGTGGGGTGGTGGGGACTGAGAGGAGGAGAGGTTGTGATGAGGAGGGTTAGTACAAGGGTTGGGGCACAGCGAAGGTTTGTACGTGTGTGTGTGTGTGTGTGTGTGTGTGTGTGTGTGTGTGTTTAAGGGGTGGGGGGTGGGGGTGTCATTGATGGGTGGAAAGAAGGGGAGAAAACTGTACAGAGGAAGGGGAGGGGTGGCGTGGAGAGGGAGGAAAAAGAGGCAGCCGACCCGGCTTCTTCCCCAGGGATTCAGTGGCCTGCTCATGTTCACAAGCAGAATTAGCATAAAGAAGAGGAGGTGTGTGTGTGTGTGTGTGCTTTTCAGTGTACACGTGTGTTAGTTACAGATTTTACAAAGAGCAGAGCATTTGTGTACGTGCGTGTAATTGGACAAACGCGTTGCCGTCCAGGCGTACAGTTTGTGTCTCTCGGACGCAGTGTGTTCGTTAGGTGTGCGTGCTGGTGGATCGGTGGATGTTCAAGAGTGCGTATTTGTTGGAGCGACTCCCTCCCCTGGGTCTTAACCCCCCCCCTCCTCCTCCCCGCCTGTAGCCTGCGGTCCTCCCCTGTCTGTCTCTCTGTACTGAAGGGCTGCACTTTATGAGCCTGTGATGCAACTCTTTGTGTGATATTTATTCTTTTTTTTTTAATTTTGCGTTCATGTATTTGGCTGCCGGTGTGTGTTTTTGTTCCGCCTCGCTTATGTAAGCGCTCTGAACATGCGTCTGCTTCTTTGCGTATTGTCAGGAATACAGTTATATCATATTTAACTCGCAGGCTGAATCATTCTCTCCTCTGTTTTTTTTTTTTTTACCCACACACACACACACACACATGTTTGACTGGCAGAACAGGAGCTGGTGGGGTTACATGTGTGGATATGATTAGCAGCTGCTCTCGTCAGGTATCTCTGTTACAGATGTTTGTTGCTTCTAAACATTTCTTCCTTTAATCTCCAGATTTGAAATGTCATCGCTCTGTTAGCATTTGCATATGCTCCTTGTAAGCAAATGAATGTGGAATCAAAATTTATAGTGTTGTTCATTATGTCAAAACAAAAATACCTCTTTTATCCAATAAAAAAGGTACTAAAACCATAATAAAAGCATAGTTTTAAATTTTATTATGCACAATGATATGCCTTTCTGGCATCATAAATACTTAAAAAAATTGTTAAAGCACAATATCTTAGTATGACTTAAACTGATTAATATAACTACTGGTAACCAAGAAAGGTGGGCGATCATGTGATTGCCTCTGTGTGTGTATATGTCTGTCTGTTAGCAAAAAATCTTATGAACCACTGGGCAGTTTTGAACAAAACTCAGAAAGTAATCATTGGATGTACGTCTACAGCTGATTCAACAAACTACTTTCATTAAATGTAGTTTTTATTTGCTGGAGAGGCAAAATATATATATATTTATTGTTGTAATGGAGAATTATCTGTGAAAAGATACTGTGAATATATTCCCACGGTAGCTTTTAACTTTTTGGGGGTGTGAACAAGCAGGTAGTGATTTGGAGTTAACACGTTTCTACAGAATAATTGAGAGAATTTTAGCTCCCAGTTTCTCTTTTTGACTCAGCTGGGTGTTCGGCTTTTTTCCCAAAATAGGAAAGAGAACTTCAAACATGCAAACACGATGCCGTCTTGATTGCCAAGTTAATTACACGCGTCTAGGTTGTCAAAGTCCACGCAGAATTTTAAGGTTGATTTGAGAAAACATCTGGAAGGTTATACGTCACATGTTCACCAGATTACCGAAAAATGTCTAAATGAGGCAGAAGAACCGTGTTTCTGGTTTAAAGAAGGCCTCTAAACGCGCAGGCCCTGATTGAATCTGTAATTAGTTTACTGTAGATGAGTTTTTCGGTCGATGGTAATCAGTTTGGTGTTGTAATTGGCCAACGATAAAGCATCGCCATAAATCCGTGTGTTTTGTGTGTTTTGCTCAGAGCGCAGCGGCAGCGCCCAGTCCGGTGATGGGCAACATGCCCCCCAACGACGCCATGCCAGGTGGTCCCATGCCCCCGGGCTTCTTCCAGGTATGACCCGCCTCCTTTAAGACCGCTTCTGCTTTTCTTCCTTACCTTCTCACCATCTCACATTCATCCATTTCTCTCTTCAGACGGGATTCTCAAAATCCTCTTATTGCTGTTTATTTTCCTATTCATGTGGAGAACGGGCAAAATGGTCAAATAAAAATAATCTTAATAATTTATATAAAGAATAAATATACCGTGTATCTATTAATTTCTGTTTCTGCGTGAACCTGAGGCAAAAACAACGCAGCCTTTTTTTAGTTGCAGCTTAGTAGTTACTCATGTTTATTTCAGTGAGTTTTGAGGACACATTCAATTTGCAATACACATAATTAAATAAGCTGTTAAATTGGCTCTATTGCAGTGGGTTGTTTTTGTCTTTTTTTAAATACTTCAACTATATTTGTTGTAATTCTGATCATTCCTGTACCACAGCTCACCTACTTTCTCTGCTTTCTAAATTCCAAACTTATACGCTGAGAAGTTGACTTATTTTTAACTTTTTCACGAAAGCCTAATTTATACCATTTTGCTGGTTTGTGTAGAATTTGTTTGCACTTACCTTGGGATGAATGCACGGATGTGTTGAGAATAATTAGACTTGAGTAAAAAGTTTAAAAAACACATCTAATATGCATTTTATGAGAAGTATTTGTCAAATCTCTTGAGGAAAGTGTTTCCTAAGTATGAAAATCTAAAAATCTGTCAGGTTTTACTAGAAGACAAGACTGGCTCCCAAACAAATATAAAGGCCCAAGTAAAGTTAGGTACTCCTGCTTTACTCCTCTACATTTATTTCTGAATTGTTTATTAAACTAGTTATGTTCCTATCCATCAGAGCCTCAGAAGCTCACTCTGTTCACTCATCTGTGGCTCGGCTCTCTCGGTGCATTTGTGATTGAACCATCCCGTGTTCATCCGTCCTTCCACTCGTCCGTCCATCTCCATTTCCGTCTGCCTCCGACCCGTCCCGGCTCTGTGAAGGGGAAAGGTTTTCGTGTCGGGAGATGGCTCTCTCTGAAGAGCGAGGAGCACTCCCGAGCACAAGCGCGCGGCGAGCTCGTCCGCTCGCCGACAGAAAAAAAAACCTCATACCTTCACATCCTCTGCGAGCCAGCGCCGTGATGGACAGCGGTGGCATTTGGCGGGAGGCGCGATAAAGTGGTGGCGAGGAGCGAGAGCAAAAAAAAAAAAAAAGCGAGTGCCACAGTTAGAGAGAGAGGGGGAAGAGGGGTGAGAGGAGGAAGAAGAAAAGATGGAAATGCAAAAGACATGGCTACAAGGATTGTTGTGTAGTGTGTTTCTGGTGCTGCCTACCACCATATTGTTTGCTGGTTTAGCAATGCAGGGTGGGGGTATTAGTGAATGTCTGACTGTGAATAAGAAGAAGGAAGGGTTGGAGGGGAGAAGGGTGACGAGATGCATCGGAAGGGCTATTTTTAACATTGGTGGGGGAGTGAGACTGAGCAAAGGTTTGTGTGTGGCTGTTATGTTTAGGGGACCTCGTAACAAAAAGCTTTGGCACTTCACTGTAAAAATGCTTCGTGCTCATTGTTAAAGCAGCATACGTTATCTCCTTGATCCTCGTTTTGTCAATGTTGGACCATGGCTCCTTAACGGTGCTTAAAAACGGGGAACACAGGAAATAAATGTTCACTTAAAAGTGACACGTCGTAGGAATACAAGCAGCCGAGCAAAAGACTTTTATCTGCCGTCACTGGGGGGGTTCTGGGGTTTTACATATCATGACATAAACATGATCTGGTCCTTATCGAGTTCGAAATGTATTCAAATCTAACCTCGAGTGTACACAAATACACAACAGATTCCACCATGCCATTATTTATCAAACAAAAACCAAGTTGAAGTGGAAAAGCTGTGTGCAAGGAACTAGGAGACTAAACTGCTTTCATGGGTAGAAACAGTAGCACCCAAGTGTTGATGATCAAATATACTTTAATTAATTGATTAGCATCTATGTGACCGCCTCTATTAATGCAGGAGCATCGGTATTGTGTTGGTCCGGAGCATACAGCTGTGTGTTTATACGAGGCCAAGGAGGAAAGACAACAGCGCTGAAATTGTTGCTGCCATCGGTTTGGTCGTAAGGTCATTTCCAAACTATTTGGAGTTCATCATTCCACAGAGGAAACAAATATTCACAAGTGGAAAATATTTAGGCTGGCTGCTAATCTTCCCAGGAGTGGATGTCTCGGCGAATTCACCCTAAGGTCAGACTGTGCAAATCTCAGAGAACTGGCAAAAACCCAAGAGCTCCATCTCAGACTACACAGGCCTCAGTTAGCAGGTTCAAGGTTGAAGTTCACGACAGGACAATTAGAGCAAGTATGGTTTGTTCAGAAGGGTTGGCAGGAGAAAACATCCCTCTACAATGAAAATGGCAGCTTGAATTATGTAGAAGTTGTATCTGATTGAACCACAAGACTTCTGGAACAACGTCCTTTGGACAGATAAGACCAAAGTAGAGATGTTTTTACCCACAATGCACAGCAGCATGTTTGGTGAAAACCACAAGTCGGCGTAAACACCCCATACTGTCAAGCACGGTGTTGGAGGGCTGATGGTTTGGGCTCCTCGCAGTCACTGAGTCGACCATGAACCTCTCTGTAGACCAGATGTGAGGCCATCTGTCCGACAGCTGAAGTGTGCCCAAAACTGGGTCATGTTTTCTTTTAGTTTTGTTTTGGTTGACCAGATTTTGCCACCGTCGGATCTGTTGTGTGTTTTCGTACTCCTCAGGTTAGATTTGACTACGATTATTTCCAATTTAGAGTATTTTTAAAAGACTGCAGCACATGACTAATTGAATCCTTGATTAGCTTCTTGCTTTGATAAATCAGATAACAGGAAAATAATCTTTGCTTTCTATTTTTTTAATCCCTTCTCCTATATGCTCTGTAGAGTTTTCTTCAGTATTTTTTCTTTTTGGTACAGACCTTGTGTTCATGTAATCATTGCTGATGTAAAGGGAAGTACAGACAAGGACATTATGATGAAGTAACTAAAACAGTGTGTTTGAAGAAGTTTCAGGGATAAAGAAACAGAACTCATTTCAGTCTGTCTGCATAAAGTAATAGAAAAAAATCAGTATCTTAAGGCTTTGCTTTATTGATTCTCTAATCTGTTATATTAACAAATGTCTGAGCTAAGTGTGCAGTCATGGTGATGGGAAAACCACAACTTAAGGTAATTTAAGAACGCTTACTAGGTCCTGTGCTTGTAGTTTTAATAAATGTTGTAAATAGAGTTTTACAAGAAAGAACCCCCTTTTTTTTTCTTTTGTTGGTAGGTTATCTCAACAGCTCTGTAATGTGGGCGCGTGCTTCCAAGTTTGGTTCAGTTTTTAATTTTTCCTCCAAAGGAAAAAAAACGGAGAACGGCGTCCCCTTTAAAAGGCGCGCCACCCCCGCCGGCCACGTGCTTTCTCACGGACTGTACACCCGCCGACGAGTTTGGGAGTTTGTTGCCGACGACTGTAACGCGTTGAACAAACCTGTACTGCTACAGATGCGAGGTCAGGTCAAAACGACACAGCTTCGTCAGCGTTTTTGAGCACGATATCGGATGTTTTAGTTCTGCGTGACGCAACGCTGAGAAATGCAACAAACTCAATTATAGGAGCGTAGCAAGAGATTGGTGATTTCTACCATCAACAAATTACTTAATAACTCTTCGTAATGCTGCTCATCTGATCCTGTTTTTGATAAGCTGATAAATAGACCAAATAGTGACATCAGAGTGACAATAAATCCAGTTTATTTGTACATTTTATTTAGCTGTGTTCAGCACAGCACGTCCACATTTAGATAAAGGAAACGTGAGCACATTAGTTATTATCTGTCCCGACACATCCACCGATCAGCCCCAATATTTACACTTCCTGACAAGTGGACGGAATAAATTAGAACATCTCATTACAATATAATGTCCTGCTGGTAACCTTTGGCTCTGGCACGCACCAAACAGATCTGCTGCCAAACATCCCAGTGCCCGACACCGCTGGATTCCCCCCAAAGGTCCCGCAGCCGTGCTCCGAAACCAGCGCCGGACCGGGGGGGGGGGACCTGGACAGTAGTCAAACGTATTAGCTGTGTAATTATTATGTTACTGGTGATCATTGACGTATCAGGACGGCGCAGAAAGTGAATCCCAACAACACACGGCTTTAAAAACACAAAAGAAAGTTGCCAGTTCTGATAAATAACCGTGACTAACCCAAACAATGTGGCGCAATAATTGAAATTGGCTTTCTGAAGAAGTGATTCTAATGATTAATCAATTATCTAAAGTAGCTGCTTTATTTTCTGTCGGTCAGCTCATTGGTTAATTGACTAACCTCGGCTCATCTCTTGTGCTCACACATTACCACATTACTGAACAAGTACTGATATTCGATGGCTTTGTTTCGAGAGCAAATGTTGCCGTTTTGAATTTAAAGATGTGGGTCCTTTTGACGTTTTCTTTTTTTTTTTTTTTGTATTATGGATTTCCTTTCAAGCTGAGATGCTGCTGTAGTTTATTAAATCTCAACCTAAAGCCGGCCTTCGCCGATGCTCCTGGAGGCAGAGTGCCGTCGTGCGTTCGGACGCCTGGGAGGGATAGGTGGAAAATTCCATCAGCTGTTTGTAAATCATCCACTCTTGTTTTCTTGGATGAACTGGAAAAGTAAAACACTGGAAGGTACTGAAGTGGCCGTTGCGCAATGACTTACTTAGCAGAGGTTCGTGATATCCTATATGTAAGATTGGGAGCAATTTGGGGAGTTTTCTCCTCACAGGAGCTCGGTTTTGTCGTGAAGTAAGTTTCTAATCAGCAGGAAAGCTTTTAACTTTGACTTATTTTTGTCCTGGTTTGAAGTTGCCACCGGTTCCTGTCCTGTTGCAGTTAGTCTTTGACAACACTGCCCTCAAGTGGTTCAGACGAAAACAGGCTCTCATGTCCAGATGGTCTCAATGATCACCTCTTATGATGTAGCTACGCTGTTTTATAGCCATCTACTGATAAGGTTATGCTTTGTATCATTTTTAGATTTTTGTTTGGACTCAAAGGGGCAATAAACGCTGTTATTTTATGTTTTTTGTCACCTAATATTTTGCCCCAAATTGTCCAGTTTTTCTTCCACTTCCTGCTTCACATTTCCCTCTTCAAACTAAACACCCCCCCCCCACTCCCCCAGACTCCCCCAGCATCGTCTTCCTCTCTCTTCTGACTATGATCGGGTTCTTCCTCCAGGTGTAAACCCCCATTTTTGCCCCCTCCCCTTCTCTGATGTCGCTCTTCTTTCTTAAAGGGACCACCCGGCTCTCAGCAGTCCCCTCATGCACAGCCCCCCCCACACAACCCCAGCAACCCCATGATGGGACCCCATACCCAGGTAAGATGCAAAAAGAAAGAAAGAAAAAAAAAAAAAAAAATCAAACACTGCTCTTGTTTCCTCCCCTCATTCCCTCACCCCCACACACACCATTCACCACTGTCTCTCCTTCTCCTACCCTTGAGCCTTTCCGAGCTCTGGTTCTGTTCTGGCTACTCCCCTCTAGATGTCGCGCCCCCCCCCCTCCAGTTGTGCGCTCCCATTTTTTTATTATTATTTTTTATTTTTTGTGAAAGCCGAGCATCCAGAGGCAGCGGGGCCCGCTCCTCTCCGAGCCCACAGCCAGCTTGTCCCTGCGCGGGATGAATAATTCACTCCCCGCCCCTCCCCCGGAGCAGCTTGTGGGGGGTTGCACACTTATCTTCTCCTTAACACACACACACACAAACACACACCTCTCCCCTCCCCCTTACTTACTTGTTCTTGCATCTAATAAATAAAACAGGGGACAAGCAAAATAAAGGCATCGGGAGATCCACCGATCTACTCGCATTTTCTCAAATAAAGGACCTAACTTCTCGGCCGCTGAAACTTCGAACCTAGAAACGTGCGTACATGTGCGTGCATTTAGTCTTTAAGAAGTTTCGGCCTCGGTCATTGTGTTTCAGCACTTATCCAGAACAGTAGCCGCAGATGCCACTGTGGAGGTAAAGCGAGGGTTCGCCCATTAACTGCGGCAGCTCAGCTCTTCATTCTTGTGGTTTCGAGTTTCGTTCTTGTGTGCGAGAGAGTGTGGACATGCTTCCGCTCAGGCTTTGAACCGTGTTGTTGGCCTTAGGTGTCTCCGACTAAGCCAGGCAGACCACAGGCCGAGTCAGCTTACACCACAGCGAGTGTGAGCGCTGCCTGTAGACACACACACATATGAATACATGCTTTGAGTGCATCTTTCCAGTATAAAAGGGGTTATTAATGCTTATACGACACAGACTTGTGCCGGTGTCTTTTTCTTTTTGGTTACTTGGCAGATATGTTGCTGAATTTTCAGATTTTAGAAGTCATCCTCCATTCTCCAGCCACACTGTGTCCATCTGTGTGTCCACAGAGCAACCTCTGTCTGAGTGCTTTTGGGTTTATCAATAATAGAAATGTCATCTTTTCTGTCCCCTGCATCCCCCTCTCTCCCTGTCTCTCTCTTTCCCCGACTTCCTTTCGCAGCCTTTCATGTCACCGCGGTATCCAGGTGGACCGCGCCCCTCGCTCCGAATGCCAAATCAGGTAAGCGATATTTGGTCGACACGTCCGGGGAAGCCACGTTGCTGACATTCTGCGTTTTTGCTCTCTTTTTGAGTTTCCACCTTTCGTCTCTCCTCAGCCTCCTGGGGGAATCCCAGGGTCTCAGCCTCTCCTGCCAAACAGTTTGGACCCAACAAGACCGCAAGGTAAGGCTCCAGAGAACCGCTCGCGTCCTTTAGTCCAGGGGTGGGCAATCCTGGTCCTGGAGGGCCACCATCCTGCATGTTTTACTTGTTTCTCTGCTCCAACACGCCTGATTTGAATCAGTGGATGATTAACAGGCTTCTGCAGAACAAGAAGAGGTGATTTAACCACTGAATCAGGTGTGTTGGAGCAGGAAACAAGGAAAACATGCAGGATGGTGGTCCAGGATTGCCCACCCCTGCTTCAGTCGGAGCTGGTATTGGTCAGCACATGTATGTGCAGATTTTAATCACAGATTACAGCCACAGGAGTTTTGAGGGTTAAAACTAATGAGATTAGGATGAAGCATCATCTGTGGCACGTGTTAATTCCTGACTTTTACGAGACTAGACATTATATCTACTGCTTTACTGTTTCAGGACATCCTAACATGGGTGGACCAATGAGAATGAATCCTCCCAGAGGAATGGCCATGGGCCCACAGGTACAATTTACACAGAATATACTATTATGTTAACAAACAGGAGTTCTTTTAAACTGTAGTTTCTTTTTTTCTTGCCGTGGTAGCCACTGCAGCACCACATTTAATTGGTTCTAGTCTTCTAAATCAAGACAAAAAGCATTTCCTGTAACAATATTGTTTTTAATGTCTCGCAGAATTACGGTGGCATGAGGCCTCCTCCAAACTCCATGGGTGGTCCCATGCCAGGAATGAACATGTAAGTCCAGTAAAAAGGCCAAATAAGTGTTTGTTTTTTAATGCGTTCATACTTACATTTTAAAAGTTTGGGTTTTAATCCATGAATCATTCTTGTAATTCTGATAAACTGTGACTGTCGGGGTCAAGGCAGACGTACGTCTTATCTTGTTCTGGAGCTTTTTAAAGTCATCAAGGTCTTCTGCATATTGTTGGCTTCTTCGTGGATTCCCATCCTTTTTATCCTGGTCCCGCTCTCACACACACTCTTTTCCTCAGGGGTCCCGGAGGAAGGGGGCCTTGGCCAGGACCTAATGCAAACTCTGTGAGTCAGAAAGCTTAGCTGAATACAAACATTGCACGTGGTGGAAACACTTTTTTTTTTGGCATAATCCCAACATAAAAAAAATCAAATGTCACGTTATGGATTGTAGGTTTATTTCTGTAGTAATTAACTGAACAGATACTCTGAAGGGTTTAACAGTGGGATGGGTGATTAGTTGTGTTTTTAATGTTGTCATAAAGCTGTTAAAGCATGAACTCCTGGTTTGTTAGTGGATTTTTTAAAGGCTGATTCTCGTCTCCACTCTGGCTCATTTGCTCCTCTCTCCCCTGCAGATAGCCTACTCCTCCTCGTCTCCAGGAAACTATGTGGTGAGTTCCTCGAACAGACCCGACAACTTTCCAGAACGCAGCGCGAGTGTCATTTTCAACCTTCGTTTGTTTGTTTTCGCAGGGTCCCCCGGGGGGAGGAGGTCCGCCTGGAACTCCCATCATGCCCAGCCCAGGTGGTGCGTCACCTATGTCCCCAGCACTAACACTCGTCTCTCGTCTCCTTTTTGTTTTCGTCCTCACTAAACAAGCTTGAATGTGTCCCCTCACCAGCCAAGCGCCATCTGTCTGAGTCTTCCCCGTTTTTCTAATTTACTCGTTTTCATTTCTGTATTTGATTCGCTGCCATTGATGGCTCCGATTTCTTGACTCTATTTTTCTTTCTTTTACATTTTGATCCTTTTGTTAGATTCAACTAACTCCAGTGAAAACATCTACACAATGATGAATCCCATTGGACCAGGAGGCAACAGACCCAATGTGAGTATCTCTGTGATTTAACAAGAAACTTCAGTTTCCAACACTACAGATTGATTTTATGTTAAATTAGTTGTAATAATAAAAGCTACACGGTCAACACATTTTGCAGCTACGACAGGATTTGTAAGTACTGTACACCAAACATGAGATAAACCTAATTCTTAGTCTCTGCGCTTCAGAAGAACCGAACAGAAATTACCCAGGGAGGATGAATTAAATAATCTCAGCTTCGCCCCAAGATGAGAAATTCACAATTATGTCTGTGAGTTCAAAGATTAAGAGTATTGTTCCAGTCATTCCTAACGCCTGCTCCACATCCTGTCTCCAGTTCCCTATGGGGCCGGGGCCTGACGGGCCCATGGGAGCCATGGGAGCGATGGAACCGCACCACATGAATGGATCACTAGGTGGGTTTAACCACCGGGGGACTCGGCATCACTGATGGCGGGAATGTTGTCTTTCTTTTTGGGTTAAACTCACTTTAACCGTTTCCCTTTGCAGGATCTGGGGATATGGACGGGTTGCCAAAGGTAAGTAAATGTCAGAGTTTCCATAAATGTGGCTTTGGTTCAGTTCTGTGCATCGCTGACGTGAGCAGGAGGCCGCTTATCGGTTCGCCTCACCCTCTCCCCCCCTCCCTCTCCCAACCAGAGCTCTCCTAACAACATGGGAGGCATGAACAATCCTCCTGGAACGCCGCGGGACGACAGCGAAATGGGCGGCAACTTCTTGAACCCATTCCAAAGCGAAAGTGTGAGTGGAGTGTGTTACTGACATCTCACAACCCCTAACGGTTCTCCTTGCTGTCCCGACATAAACCAGTGGAAGAATGCAAGCAGAGGGGCTCGTCTTGTTTTGCAGACCGTGAATTTATTTTTTAGAATGTGTTTTGTCCCTATTTTTATTATTATTATTCACTTACTTTTGTGGCTTGTTAGTTATTAGTCAAATATTTACTGGATAAAAGAGGTAGCAGTGTTGCTTTTTGACCTGACATTTTAGCCTTTCAGGCTTTCTTTATGTTATGAGACGTCTTAGAAGAAGGGAAGAATAAGAAAGGAGTTCTGATTCACCAACTCGTAGCTGTCCTGTTAGAGTCAATTAAAAACACATAGAGCTATGTGAATGAGAAAAAAAAAAAAGACAGATCTCCTCTATGAGTGGAGCGATGCAGCCAGCATTTTCAACAAAAAAACCCCAAACAAATTCTGTTCCTGCGCTCGTTATGACGCAACACAGGAGCCGAGTGTTAGGCTGCCAAGATGCACTTGGCAGTTCATCAGGACCCCACTGATTCAGAATAAACCCAGCACCAACCGAGGGTGGCGTCGTGGCCACAAGGAGCCGAGCAGATGTGTGGAAAAACATTTAGTTTGTAGCGTCCATGCCTTCCCTAATCACAGATGCATAAAAGCCATTAGTAAATCGTAAAATGGTGCTTTTCAACTTGGGGACACAGCACTGTAAATTTGAAAAGCGAACCAGAATCCTGGTGTTCTGCTTGCATTGTAGCCGCTCACTCATCGCTCAGAAACCGCGATCGCAGCCAAGTGAAACAGAAGCCCTTTGAACTTTGTTTTATCTAATTGGTTGGACAATCGGGGCGTTATCTAATTGAACCGCTTACAGAAACTCGTTGTCTCAGGAGCGCAACAGGTGGAGCGGGCGCACTATTCCTCGCATTGTGTAAAACTGTGACGGCGTCCTACCCTCGTCCTGGGGAGCCACGGGCGGCACAGGCTGAACTCTGATGACTGGAGCCGACCAATCAGCTGTCCCGAGCAGATGTTACCTCACAGACCGATTGGACACCTGGTGTATAAATGGGAAGCTGCAGTTGTAGTTCTGGGTGTCGTCTTATTTCATAAAAAGAGTTTGACGCCCATCTAAGAGGACAAACTGATCCTGAAGTCTGTGCTGCCTCTGACTCTGCAGGGCTGGGGTTTGAGCGCCCTCTGGTGTTTAAATGTTGTCTGTGACATATCCACTCATCTGTGCCCTCCTCCCTCCCCCCGTCCCTCTTTCTCTTTTCAGTATTCACCCAACATGACGATGAGTGTGTGATTTTCTTTTTCTTTTTTTTTTTCGGTATGTTTTTTTTTTCCTTCCCTCCCTAAATTTTTGTGACCCTACACCCATTTTTTATTTTTTATTTTATTAAATCCTTCCTCCACCTTGGATTGGACCACTCCTTACAAACACACACACACACACCCTCTGTCCCTTCCCCCTGATGGGGACCCTCCACCACCACCACCCGCTGTCCCCCTCTCACCCCGGGAACCCCACGGCCGGCGCAGCCTTCCGGGACGGCCCTCGAGCACGCTGGGACTCTAATTAAGCCGGGCCCTCCTGGAGCGTGCAAAATGGCCGCGGGCGTGAGCAGGAAGCCGTCGCAGAGCAACAGGAAGAGCCTCCTCTCCGACTCCGGCCCCAGCCTCTCCGGCTTCCTGTCGGGGTCCAGACAATGAGCGAGGGATGGAGGAGAGAGAGAGAGAGAGAGAAGAGACTGAGAAACACAGCCCTCCCTCACAGACGCAGTGTCTCTTTGCAGCTGCCTGGAACCTCATCAACCACAACTTTGAATTTTTCTCTCACTTAAAAAAAAGAAAAAAAAAAAATCATCTTTTTTTCGCTGCTGTTCCCGACAGATTCAGTGGCAGGTCGGATGACACGACCTCTGTGTCCCTCCCACACTGTTTTATGTGCGTGTACATTTGTAACAGAGGTGTTGTGATGATCAATGAACATGTTTTTCCATATTTTTTTTGTGTATGTATTGTATCATTGTTATTTTTATTATTGTATTATTGTTATTAATAATATTGGTATGATCATTTTAAGACTAGGTTCTAATATTTTTTTTGTTGTTATTACGGGCACATTATTATAATGAAGACAGCACATGTGCACACAAGTCAGAAATCCTCTGCTGTGTAAGATTATGGCTTTTTATCAGCACACCGCCCCCTGCTGGTAAGATTATGTCCATCATGGTACTGATTGGTTTTAAAACATCTCCATTTTTTTTTTTTTTGCTAATGAGCAGAAGCCTTTTTAGTCGCTTCTGTTCAGTAAAATGCACAGCTCTATTTATTTATGTTCCTTTTAATTTGTTCGTGAACTTTTGTTACCCTTTTATTTTTTTTATTTTTTAAGTGTTATTCTTGGTTCTTGTCAACCGCAGAACTAGTAGCAACCGTGTAAACACGCAGAAGCGCTCAGGAGCGACTCGTCTCTGTCTGACATCATTACGCGCCCCCCTCCCCGTCCATCTGAGCCCCGAAGGTGCTGAGGTCGTCACAGGTGGTCACCATTTTGACCCCCCACCCCCCACTCATGCTGCTCTTCTACTGTGCACAGAGTTCGTGATATCTTCTTTCTGCTGATATTGGATCATCTTTATTTTGTTTGTTTGTTTGTTTGCTGATTACGTTCACGTCGTGCATGTTTGCGCTGGATCTCGATGGGCAGGTAGGATTTCTGCCCGCCCGCCGAGTCGGCTCTGCGCTTTCTTTGTGGAGAACAGCAGGTTAGGAAGCAGCAAAGGCTTTGCTCTGTTGACCGTAACGAATGGCGTCCCTCCTCCGTCTTTTCTCACCCTTCCACCAAGCTGCCAGTCCCACATCACATCCCCCTCCTCCCACTCTAATTATATTATTGTTTGTTGGGTTTTTTTTTTTTGTACAACTCCTCCATCGTTTTGATTTCAAACCATATTTCTTTTGTAAATATTGTAAAATGCATTTTGATATCATTGACATGTTTTGATATTTCAAATCACAATTTACCAGTTGATCAGTAACGTGCTGATTCGGGCGACTTGTGTGTATTTGCGCGGAGATACGGCGTATCTTTTGCTCAGATTTTAATATGAACAAGGAGAAACCGGAGGCTGCTACAGACTACGATGCTATTTCACCTCATAACAGAGACAGACGGGGACAGACGTTGGGGTGGGGCTCTGCGTCACGTCAGAGCCCCACAAGGTCCGCCGGGACAAAAATGGAAACGATTCATAGACGATTCCCTTCGAAAACTCACCGTAATATCAAACGTAAATCTGCCCCCTTGTTCTGGAAAACCTGTTCCGAGGGGCAGATATTAAAATAATGAAAACTATGCTATTGTTGGCAGGGTTCGCACGGACAGGCCCCTTTCTGTCAGGCTCAGACACACTGGCTCTCAATCCGACACGCCGGGGACCAGGGGACACACTTTACTATGAAGGATTTAAAAAAAAAAAAAAAATCTATTTAAAATAGGGGCAGAGGAAATATTTGTGTAAGTAAGCGGAGGACGAGGCGGAGAGAGTTCAGGAACGTTGCATTTTCTCCCCATGTACTTTGAAATATTGTTGTATAAAATGCAGTCCGACTTTTCTCTTTCTGTCCTGTAAGTAAAGCCGTCACAATGTTGATCATTTCTGTATTTCTATCGTGCTGATGTATATTACTGTAACATTAAAGGGTAGGGAGGGTAAAGAGAGGACTTTTGAGGGGGTTTGAGAGCAGAGATTTTTTTTTATTTTTTTTTTTCAGTTCAGTTCCTCAGTTTTCCTCTTGATGACAAAGCAGTATTGAATACGAGGCAGTCTATCCCCAGGAAGTTGCTTTGTATCATGTTAGGGTAGTTTCAGATCCTAAATGTCTTGTGTAGTAAAATAAGAGGTTCCTTCGTACGTTTCTTTATATTGTAAAGTTGCTTTAGACAAAAAAATGTTGCTTATTGGGGGAAAAAAAAGGTGGGAACTCTGCATTGATAATTAATGTACTTTATTTTTTTTTGGTTTCGTTTTAATTTTCATCAACTTGTCAGTCGTTTTTTGCCTGTGTCCCCCTTGTTGTAGATACATATTAAAAACAAATAAAATGACTTCACTCCTTTTGCCATGATATGAGTTTTTTTTGTTTTTTTTTTCTCCTGGAATTGAATCATTAAGCTTTTAAGATCGAAGGAGGAAACATTCTTTGGTTAAGTTTGGATATTGCATATATTTTTATTTACTTGAAAAGCTCAAATATTTAAAGGACAAGTCTGAAACTTTTTATTCTTCATGAAATAGAAGGGTGAAATGTTTCAAGTTTTCTTTATTTACATTTTCAGAAATTAACAGTTCAAAACTCATAAGTAGAAACACTAAAAAGACTGATTACTGTCCTTTTTCCCCCCCAGTTTTTTAAATTGTTTTTAGGTCTTGTCATTTATGACCAAATAGTTAAGTTTCTCAAAACAAATTCCTGATTTTATTGAAAAGTCAAAACTAACCTAATTGATTTTGAACCAAATATCCAACAGCAGAAATATAATAAAAACATCAAATCTTATTATATTCTTTGCGTTTAGTGGTTAATTTAGCAATAAAATGTTAACTCAGACTTTTCAAAGTGGGCTCCTGTGGAAACGTCTTGAACAGTTAGTATCTTACCTGCCATGACTCTGTGAAAGACCTTCGTTTGGAGAAATGGGGCTTAGGGTCAAATAGTTACAAACATTTAGTGCCTCATCAGCTGACATCGGTCGTAGGTCATGGAGGGTGAAAAAAATGGCAGAAGTCTTCCTCCGGTTTTATAACTCTTTAATGAACGCCACATTAGCTAATATTAAAGACACTTTTGAGTGACGCTGTTTAGTTTGTCACTTTTCTGAACAGGATGATGTTCGTGGCACTACACGCCATAATATGGCGATGGCGCCGAGGCTGCAGAAAGAATCAGACCTCTGGGAGATGAGACTAGACGTGCTGATCAGGTGAGCAGATACATTCGACGGCCTCGGCATCATCTGCATACAGTCCGACTGTCTATTCAGCGCTCATATATTCTTGTATAATACAGTGACAAGCTAACACCACTTCAAAAATGGCCAGACTAGTCCTTTAACTCTGATCAGATTGATGAGCTAACAGCTAGTCTGAACAAGATCAATACCAAAGTGGACTGCTGCAGTCCTAAAATGACTTCAATATCATTTTTGAAATAATAGTTCATATGGAAACATTATGGACCAGTTTCACATTACAGATTCCTGCCAAACGTGTCCCAAGTCTGGTCTTTCATTAGAGCTCTGACTCATAGTTTTGCTTCAGGCGGAGTAAAGTTTCAGAGGTCTGAATGCGCTCCTCTGGCTTGTTCAAGCTGCACTGAGTGACGCCGCCGCGACGTCCCGCCTCTGTCGCTGTAACAGCAGGCCGGAGGCGCGACCAGGGAGGTGGCGGAGGAGGCCAGGGGCGGGAGGGACGCCGGCCGGAGGGAGGAGCGGGGCGGGTGAGGCTGGAACACGGCGGCCCTGCGTTCGGAAGGCAAAACTTGGCTCGGCACCTGCAGGCGGGAGTCTGACTGGTTCAGTAAGGGAGGGAGGTGCAGCAGAGGTGGGACCAGTGTGACGGAGGGGAGGGTGTTCCTGCGGAGCTGGGAGTGAGAGGGTGAGGCTGGCCCTCCTGGTGTTGAACACAGCTCCTCAGTTAGAGAAAGGACCGATGGTGTCTTGTCTCTCCGTTGAGCCACACTCCCATCACACAGCTTCTTGTCTCCTTCCTCTTCGCTTCCTCCCCCCCTCGAACCCTGACCACCTGTGCCCTCCGTCAGCCTCTTCTCCCTCACGCCCGCCTCGTACACTCTGTGCAGAGAAGCCAGGTTCTGAATGGCCAGCCAGGGTTCAGACGAAATCCTGGGCCTGGAAGCTGGAAAACTGCACGGGCTCAGTGAGCTCAGCTCGCAGGACGAACGTCGGCTGCTGCTGCCACTTCCATGTTTGTCTGCCAGAAGTGAATGAGACAGTTTAAGAGTCAACCCCACACATAAAGACCTGAGTCGGGCTTCACTGTGTGTGGTGTTAGCAAAATATCTTATGGCCCAGAGGTTTTAATGAGACCCTGGATGTAAGTAAAACTGATCAACTTTGAGTCAACCCAGTTCAAGATGGCTGCCATCTAATCAACTCTAGTTAACGCAAGAATGGCTTCAAAACAGGTTGTTTTAATCAGCTGTTGTTGTCGTTTTAGACCCGCCTTTGTCAAACATCGCTCTTCCACGCACACACGCATCAGAGAGAGTAGTTAAAACTATCCGGAGTCAATAACCATGACCTGCTCAGACTCACTCGTTCCTCTGAAGTTGAAGATGTTTTCTCCCTCAGGCGAGTTCGGCGAGCCCGTCTTCAGGACGATCTCGGATGGGGACATGCAGGACACCGGCGAGGAGTCCAAGGACGGGGGAACGTTCAGGTAGCGCCTGGTCACCGGGTTTCCATTCGCACCCATCTCTGTGGCGATGATGATGATGTCACGACCCCTGGCCCGGCAGGCGTCCATTAACAGCTGCGGGTGGAGAAGCAATGGTGAGGTGTTTTATCTTTTACTGATTTTATGATAACAGTGTTCAGTTGGACCGTTAGGAATCAAGAGTTTGAAGAGATTAACTGTGGCGTTCCTCAAGGTTCAGTGTTTGGTCCTTAACTTTTTATTTAATTTCTGACTGATTATGAAGTCAAATACACTAAAATGTAAAGAGACAGTTAATTAAAATGATTACAAAGCTAGAAATAAATTATTGACAAATCATTTTAAGTTTTTTTGTACTAAGATTCATTGATGAAGATTATATAGGAGGAAATTTAACTTCATCCATCCATTTATTATCTGCCACTTGTTCCAAAGTTGGGTCGTTGGGCAGCAGCTTGAGCAGGGAAGCCCAGACATCTTTTTCCACAGCCACCTCCTCCAGCTCTTTAGGAAAGATTCCCAGGCCAGTCAAGAGTCATAGTCTCTCCAGCGCGTCCCGGGTCCTCCCTGGGGTGTCCTCCCAGTAGGACATGCCTGGAACACTTAGGGAGACATCCATCTTTACTAGATGATCGAACCACCTCAACTGGCTCCTCTCGATGTGGAGGTGCAGCGGCTCTACTCCAAGTCCCTCCGAGATAACCGAACTTCTCACCCTGTTTCTAAGGGAGAACCCAGCTACCCTTCGGAGAAAACTGATTTCGACTGCCTGGATCAGCGATCTCCTTCTTTTGCTCACTACCCAAAGTTCCTGACCACAGGTGAGGGGAGGAATGTGGACCGACTGGTAAACAGAGAGTTTTACCTGCAGCTCAGCTTCCTCTTCACCATAACAGACTGGTACAGAGTAATCAATACTGCAAAAGCTGCACAGATCTGTCTGTCGGTCTCGCGCTCCATTCTTCCCTAACTCGTGAACAAGACCCTGAGAAACTTAAACTCCTCCACTTGAGGCAGCACCTTGTTCCCAACCCGGAGAGAGCAGTCCTCCCTTTTCCAGCTGAGGACTGTGGCCTCAGATTTGGAGGTGCTGATCCTCATCCCGGCCGCTTCACATTCGGCTGTGAACGGCTCCAGTGAGAGCTGGAGATCACAGCACGATGACGCCAGCAGGACCACATCATCTGCAAATAGCAGAAATGGGATCCTAAGGGCACTGAACCGGACCCCTTTCCACCCCCTGGCTGCACCAAGAACTTCTGTCCATAAAAGCCATGAACAAAACCAGTGACAACGAGCAGCCCTGTCAAAGTCCAACTCTCCTCCTGAAGAGGTCCAACTTACTGCCGACAATGGGAACTTTTAGAGTTCAACCAGAACTTGAGCTCTAAAAGTTACTTTATTACAAAGCAGAGCTCAGTATTTCAGCACAGGAAGTAAAATGACAGAATGATGAGGACGATGAGCCTGTCCTGTTCATCCTGACTAACCTGCACGGTGGGCTGGTGCTGTGCATTGATGGCGTAGACCAAAGCCGAGGCTCCCGAGCAGTCCTCCGCGCAGGGGTCGGCTCCCGCAGCCAGGAGGGTTTGTGCCACCTGGACCCCGGCCCGCTCCATACAGGCGTACATCAGAGCAGTACGGCCAGTGTGGTCCTGTGCATTCGGATCTGCCTGATTGGGACAAAACGCCATACTTCAATGGATTCCCTTTGAAAAATGACCACCCCAAATGTCCCAGACTGATGTCTCAGATGTGACTTTGAACAGCAAAAACTGCATTACGAAATGACTAATCCTCCACGTGAGCATGCAGCACAAAGAACACGTATCGCGTGTTTTCAGCTGACCTTATTCTGGAGCAGGTATCTGAGGAGTTTCACAGTCTCGGGCCCAGCGGGCTCCCCCCTCAGGGCCTTACAGGCAGCCAGGAGAGCCGTCTCTCCTCTGGGGTTGCTCCCGTTCACCTGAGCTCCACCTTCCACCAGCAGGCGCACCAGACGGAGCTTACCAGAGCAGGCTGCGTTGATGAGGGGCGCGCAGTCTGTCAGGGGATCCTGCATCTCCCGGAGCGAACAAGAGTCGGACGGATTTTCACCTAAATTCATGAAAGAATTTGGACGTTTCCTGATATTTTATTGGTCAAATTGATTCTGAATTGGTGCTCGGCAAGTGAAAACACCATTTAACAACAAAACTGGGGACAGAGCTCAGCTAATGTTGCTGAAGTCTAATTCTGCTGATGTTCTAATTGACAAAAACATAAATGCTCATTGCACAAACAGCAAACTTTGCTTACCTCAGTGCTCTCTGTTTGATGGTTTTTTATCCATTACTCATCTATAAAACGAGTAGAAAAGACGTCATCTTGAGTTCATTCAGTTGCTGCATGAAAAGAACCGCTGAATTCATCTGAAGCTTTAGTTGTTGTTTTTTTTGATTGTGTCTGCAGCATGAAGTGAGTTCTGTCTGCAGCTTCCCCTGTCCTGAACTGCCCTCTCTTCCTGCTGGCTCAGGGGAGGGTTCAGCTCAGGGCAAAGCCTTCAAAGTCAGAAGCGATTTCCAGCCCTAAATGTCACCTGTTGCAGATGCTGCTCCACAAAGAACCCGGAGGGCCTTTGATTCGAGTCAGCTTTGAGCGGCTCTCATGTGCTGTGAGACCACCGCCTGTGTTCAAACGCGAGCGGGGGGGGGGAGAGACAAACGGCACGCACAAAATGAACTCACAGCGGCTCGTTTTTGGGCTTCCAACTCTGTGGTGCACTCTTTTTTTTCTTCTTTGCATCAAGAGGCTGTCCTGGTAAATAATTACACAAAAGGAAAAAGGGACTCAAGCTCTCTGTTTGCAAACCCCATAAATACTTGATGCGCAATCAAGTCAAACCACGATTAGTTACAGCTGATGAAATTTGTCCAGCACAAGCAGACATCAGCGAGATAAAGATGTTCACCTTGTTAATATGCAAATAAGACGGTGGCGTGTGCAGAAAGAAGCCTTGTGTCAACATGTCCGTGGAAAATTACACCAAGGATCTTCCATAACTGAGCGATAAAGGCAAATTTGAGTTGACACACGGAGTTTTCCGTCATTAAATAACAAGTATCGAATTTGTTGTTGACAAAGTCAGACCTGTGTTCATCAATCAGTGACTTCGAAAACAGGCCCAAGGTTTTAGGGCTGCGTTTAGATCTCCCTCCAAAGACTGCCTCCTAACATGTTCGGCTGAAAGGATGTGTTTACGACTTTGTTCCTTTTGTGACACATTTTGAAAAATGTGGAGCCAATATGGTTTCTTAGTTCTCATCGGGTCAAAAAGAAATCCCACGGGAAAAACTTAAAAAACATTTTTAAAATTTTTTTGAAGGGCATTTTTATAAAGCCACTGACACTTAACATAAATAATGAGGCTCATTCTAATCACCTTTGCTGACAGCTTAAATCGAGCCAATTCAACATGTGGCTCATGGGCCAAATGCGTACCGTTTTTAAAATTTCTTTGGCCGTCACAAAGCAGCCAGAACCCCAAACCGACTTGTCTGAATATGATGCCAAAAACGTACATACCAGAGCAACGTTTATACCTTGAGAGTCATATTAAGCTAGTAGAAGTCCTTGTGGTTGACCCATCCGTCCAGCTGCAGGTGTCTCTGAACGCCTGGATCCTAATTTCCTTCACATAGAGGTCATCTCCACCAGGAGCCACCCACCTGATGCCGACATTTGTTTGATATTTGAATAAGCAAATGTGACCCGTACAGGTCAGAGTGAGGAATATTTCAATATTGAGTTATAATCAGTTTCAAATTCTCCGTCTCAAAAGCTTCAATATGAGACGCAGTTTGTTGAGATTGTGGCGATTCGTCACCTGGCAACAAGCTAGTTTTGTGTGCGAGGGTGCTGAATTGAAAACTCGATTTTTATTGGTCTGGAGTGACGTCATCGGGAATTCCAGCCCTATATTTGAAACGGGCAAACCCCGACCTTCACAGTGACAGACTCTACACAAAGGGATTTCCCGGCGCCTTTCCTGGATTACTAATAATTGAAGGATTATTTCTGAAGACATACCTCTTAGAAAACTTTAATTTAAAAGGCAGATTGGGAAGATTGTTTGCTAATTTAGTTACTGGGATCATTAGAGGGTGCCTAATGGACGCAGATCTCAATTAATGTAAAAACAAATATGTCCAATAATGGAGTCAGTGCCTCCTGCATGCTGCACAGGTGGGTTCTGTGGTGGTGCTTTTTGTTTTCCTACGTTATACAACTCTGCATCACAATCTACAACTACTACTGCACTTAATGTTACACTGTTAAGATTGTAGTAGTTTTAAAGTAGATAAATTAGGTCTCTCTCTACCTGCTGTAACATTAAAAGTGATTCTCAGATTTTCAGTCATTAACTAACCATTAGGATTTATGTCATAAAGAATACATAACTCAAAAAAAGTCCTCTCTGACCCAAGAGTGTTTTTATGTTCTGGGTTTTGAACATATTTCTGTGCTTTTACTTTGAAACTTTCAGCCCACTTTCATTTTTTACACCAAAAATCTAAACTGAAGGCTGATGTTTGCAACAATTTTAATGAATTTTGAAATACAGGCTAATTCAGTCTAACTCTAATTTATTCAAATTTACTATCAGCTGCTTATTCATACACTAATTGGCTTGTTTTGTTTTGTCATTTCCAAGCCCATATATGGTGATCACTTCCTCCAGTACAGGGTGTATATATATTATTTTATGTTTTAAAAATGTGTTTAATACAAACCAGGTTGAATTCGGGGACTCTGTGATCACTGTTTATCAGTAGAATGGCTCACCATGTTTTAAAGCAGATTATTATTCCACTTTTTCCATGCGCAGTAATAAAAAAGAAGGTAGAAAATGCAGGAATGTTTAGCTGGTTTGGCCACATGGGATGTCTGTAAAGCCTGATCGGAGTTGAACTGCCTCCATTTAACTTATAATGTTGTGTAAACTCCCAGTGGGGATGTTGCTCATGTTAAAAACACACCTCGCCCATGTTGTTTCGAGGTAATCCGACTAAACTGGTTCATTTGTTGCCCTTTTATAACTCAGGTCACTTTAAACTCGATAAATAGAACAAATCAAAACACACACAAGTCAAAATGAAATCTTAAGAACTACTTTGGCACCATTAAACAATATTTATATAAGGATTTTTTTTGTTATTTTTTTAGGCATCAGAGAAATCTTGTTCAACAAGTTTCATCGCTGCACCTCAGACAACCTTGATCCAATAATCTTATGAAGCAGTAAAACCAGGTCTGTTCACGCCGACAAACACAGATTCCCTCATGTCAATACGTGTGAAAACACGAGGAAATGGAAGTGGGGCACGCTAAAATTAAACTGTTTTACATTAGGACATAAAACAAAAGTTAAAACAGAATTAAACGCGTGGATATTTTACTTGCACGTAAGGTTTTATGAGTTGGTTCCTAATCCACTGAATAATTTTGACAGATCTATAGTTAGAAAGGAGAAGGTAAACTCTCAAACAGGAAAAAGTGTTTTAGGGCCGTTAATGGAAAGAATACATGAATGAAGAAATGAATGAATGAAAGCCAGTCAGGGGTTTGTGTGTTAGATGAAATATAATTACAGTTTAACCTCATGTAAAAGAATATGTGCATTTTGAGGGGTATGGTAAGCCATTTCATCATATAATAGACAAGCTCTTTAGAGCAAATTGTTTTTTCTAGTTACCCAGAATCCCATTTGTTCTATTTACAATTAATATTTCAGACATGTTAAATATCATTCTCACAAAGACAAATGACGTGACTTTTTTATTAATGTATTTTACAAACAGAAACACGTTTCAGGAAACGAACAGCCTCATTGTCGTTACAAATCAGTTTCCCTTTTAGGACATCCAGATTCCAGATATTTCTAAATTAATTTTGAATATTCAAACAAACTAAGTGGTAAAAATGTCATCAAGGATGTTCAAAGTTTATTTTATGAATAAATAAATGGAAATTTTCAAACAGCAGTAACTAAAATACTGACTGTCAGCATTTAATTACAAATATCTGCAAAGATGTCTGCTAATTTCAGCATTTAGGCTTTTAGCTACTGCTTTGCTGATCTTAGCTTGCAACTGCTAATTTTGGCTTTTAGCTTCTGTTTTGATCATTTTAGCTTTTAGCTATGGTTTGGTTCATTTTAACATTTGGCTGTTATTAGGTTTCAGCTAATGTTTTGTCAGTTGTAGCTTTAAGCTACAAATCTGCTAATTTAGCATTTAAGTTTTTAGCTACTGTTTGGCATGTCCTAGCTTGTGAATACTGCTTGGCTAATTTTAGCTTTGAGCTTTGCTTTGGTTCATTTTAGCATTTGGCTGTTATTTGCTTTCAGCTAATGTTTTGCCAGTTGTAGCTTTTAGCTACTGCTCTTCTAATCTTAGCATTTAGCTACTATTTTGCTGGTCCTAGCTTGTAACTACTGTTTTGGTCGTTGTAAGTCCTAGCTAATTTCAGTTTTTGTTCTGCTCGTTTCAACTTTACCAATTCAGTTTCCCCTTCTTCAACAAAGTTTAGCAAATTCATTCAGCATATTCGCAAAAAAAAAAAAAAGCAATTTCTCCATTTAGAAGAGCTGTTCGAATATATGTTACAACGGCCTGCCTTAAAAGGGAAACGCAACAGTCCAGGCAGGAGCGGTTACGTAAGCCGTACGTAAGTCTCCCCGGACCAATGAGAGCTGTTCTGTGTTCTGCCGTCATGACGTAATGCTCTGTACTCCAGAATAGCGCGCAGCGGAGGTGCAGCTACATTCACGGCTCCGCGGAGCGCTCTCCTCCGGCCAATGTTCGCTCATTCACGTCGGACTGGTTCGGCTCGGGAGATTTCTGACCGGCGCGGGAGGAATGCGACGCGATGCTGGCCCTGAAGGAGAACCAGTGTTACGGACTGTCCGGCGGCAAACTGAGCCTCGGCGGCAACGTCTCCGTTTTCCACGTAAAACTCACTGACAGCGCGGCAAGAGCTATCGGTGCCTTTCAGAGCAGCAAGGTGGGTCGTTGTGTTGTGATTTAACCTCGGTTCAAGCCCTCAGGAGCCACATGGGGGGCAGCTCTCTGCCGAGGAGGACGCGAAAAGCGAGGCGGCGAGACAAAAGCCGGGTTGTGGTTTAAATTCCGGCCGAAGTTCGGCGGCGCCTTCCCCGGTCGTTGTTTCCTAAAAGCCCCCCTCGTAGGCACGGAATGGTGATACATGTTGCATAATCCAACGCGGAAACGCTCCCCTGTGCTGGGAGGCTTGTAGCGAGCTGCCGGGGAGTATTAGGAAGGCTAAATGTGTCGAGGACGGAAGAAAGGAAAGGTTGAGGGGGGTGAAAGCAAGCAGTGGGAGGGATTTTATTTTTTTTGGTGGTGGTGGTGTGTGTGTGTAGGGGGGGCTTCATTTGGGGAAAAGCAGTGATTTTATTTTTTCTGGACAATGATTGAGTTGCAGTCATGACTCGTGGATGAAGGATGGACATCATAAAACCCAGACAGACTCAACACCAAATATTTCTTTTAGCCACAACTAAACCAAATGCTGCAGGAAGTCCAAAGCAGTCATTAGCTGTCCACTTCCTGAGTGGTAATTCCTTGTAATGATGGTAGGAAGCTCCACAGTGATGAAACCACACACACACGTCTCTTCTGATGAACAGTCAAAACCATACTGCTGCCTTCATGCTATGATGAGACAAAACAGAGAGCAAGGGTGAGGAGGGGGGGTCAGCTGCTTCTGCACACCCATGTGGGTTCTTCTTTATTTAGCTTGGACTGTGGCGAGCTCAGAACCTGGTCGGTCCGAGCACAGGTCCAGGGCAAGAAAAGGACCAAAAAAAACAAAAACCCACCCTCCACATTTATGCTGCAGGGCCAGAGACCTGGCAGCCGCCTCGAACCGTGCACTCGTCAACAGGTGGATTCACAAATCCTCTCCAGGGAAAGGTCAGAGGGATTCCGGGCGCTGCATACTTTCCGTCCGAGCCTCTTTGCGCCGTCATCCTTTCGTGTCCCTGCAGGCTGATTCACACCTGGTTAGAGGTGGCAGGGTGATGTGATGACCTTAGCCAGAGCTCTGTTTAAATAATGAAAAGGTCTGGTCTGGTAATTAAAAGTAGTTTTACGTTTTCATTGCAGACATGTTGACTTCAGACCAGATCTGTCCTCTTTAGATATAATATATGAACGATAACAAGTGGCAAAGAGACGATTAAATCTCTTTACTGGAGGGAGAAATATATGGCAGCGTCACCTGCAATGGCATGGATCTCTTAAAGCAATAGCAGTTTTTATGTGTTTTGAATTATTTATGGGATAAATGTACCCCAAACAACTTCAGTTACCTGCTGGCTGCTGTGGTTTCAGCCATGTAATCCAGGACAGATGTGTGTCCTGCTCTTGGTGCTGAGTTTTGAGGTGGGACTTCCTCCACCTGCTCGGCGTTACTGCAGACTCGTAATAAAGCCGTCTTCAACCTGAAACCCTGCCGAGTACATGAGAAGTTTGGTACTTGGCATGTTGGCTAAATCTTTTTACTCAATTCCCAAAAAGTTTGGATGTTGTGTAAGAAAGAGAAAAAAAAACAGAAGGCAATGATTTTCAAATCTTATAAACCTACTTTTATTCACAGTGGAACAAAGTCTGTTCTGGACATCCCTGATGGACTCAGGAACACTTCCACAGATCATTGTCTGTAAACACAGTTCACTGTACCATCCACTAATGCTGCTTAAAGCTCTATCAGGCAAAGAAGAAGCCAGATGTGAACACCATCCAGAAACACTGCTGTCTTCTCTGGACCAAAGCTCATTTAAGATGGACTGAGGGACAGAGGAGAACTGATCTGTGGTCAGATGGAGCCAAATTTAAATTTGTCTGACTCTCTGATGGTATGGGGGTGCATTAGAGTCTCTGTCATGGGCAGCTTACACATCTGGAAAGGCACCATCAGTGCAAAAAAAGTGACAAGAATGTCACACTCCCAACTTTTTGGAGATGTGTTGCTGCAGTCAAATTCAAAATTCCCTAATTTCATCCTAAAAAAGGCACAGTATCTTAGTTTAAACATCTCATATGTTCACTGTCTCTCATTGTGAATTAAACACGGGGTTGGTGAGATTTGAAAATGATTGCACTCTGTCTTTATTCACTCTTACGTAAAGTCCTAAGCTCTTCAGAACTACGGGTTGCAGACATGAACTGGATCTGCTCTGCTGTCTTGTCTCCCAGAATCAAAAGAGCTCGGCTTCCTTTGATTGCAGCCACCAGAGACGTATTGTAAAACTAAGAACAATACGTGTTTAAAGTTCTTTTTCCAACCACTGAAAAAAAAAAACCCCGTCTGTATCTAAAAGAAAAAAACCCAACTATTCACACTTGCAGATGTGTGAATAATATTCGCATAAACCCCTCCCTTCAACATGACCCCAGCTCAGGGTCAGGCTGCAGACGGGAGGATTAATCACTTCATCAGCTGCTGAAAAGCTTTTATTTCACTGTTTTTTTTTTTTTTCTTCTGTCCGTTTTATTGGCTGTATATTATTTTATATATATATTGTCAGAAGCAGCAAGCCTCTTCACACCTTTCTCTTTTCTCCTTCAGGGCTTGTCTTCCCCTCCTACCATCTGTTTCAGTGGAAATCAAGGGGTGAGAGGAACTTCCTTCACCGCTGACTTACAACAAGCCATTAAGTGCGTTTCATAGGTTTTATACATCCGAGAAGACGTTAATTCTCCGCTGTTTTGTTCCGTCTGCCCTCCCGCAGAGAATCACCATCCCTTGCTCGGAGAACGGCGACGAAGTGAGGATTTTCACCTTTGGGGTGACTCACGTTGCTTGCGACAATCCACACGGAAGCTTCGACTGCGTCAAGCAGCACGGCATGGGGTAAGATGCGACGACAAAAACGCACACGTGGCTCACGCTTTGTTCAGCGGAAAGTGTTTTTTTTTTTTTTCACGTCAAAGCATTTGAGTTTAACGAACAAATCATCTTTTTAACTCTGGTCCTGTCTGCAGCAACTTAATTTGGAAGAACTTAGTTGTTAGTAACTGTCTGTACGAGTTTTAGCATACTAAAAATGTTTCTAGTTAGAAAATCATCCTGCTTTTAGTGCCTTATTGGCTTTAATTGTCAGAAAAATCCCAGAGTTCCTGGCTGCACGGGTCACGGAAAGCTGGGAAGAGTTGAATTTTTTTGGACGTTTAATTAAATCCTGACAGTTTTACAACAGAAATCTGCTAAAAGTTGGTTGATGAAAGCATGTCTGCACCTAAAACGATCAGAAACTATTTTTATTAGGACGACAGGTAAAATGTAGGAGGCGGCCTAAACACTCTGAACCGACTGTCTATCCCTCCTCCTCCTCCTCCTCAGTGCTGCCGAGGAGCTGTCATGTCTCGGGGTGATTCAGAAGAAGATGACGGTGAACGCCACAGATGACTCGTACGATAAGGCTCGTCAGAGCTTGGCTCAAGCCGAGGAAGAGACACGCAGCCGGGGGGCCATTGTCATCAAAAATGGAGCGCGCTACCAGGGTAAAGAATACAAGGAAACGCTCCGAACGTGCACGCTTATACAACAAACTCCAGCTCCTTAGCTGACTAGCCTAAAGACAGTTTTGTCCTGTTCTTATAACATCCAAAAAAAACCCACATTCAGCCATAAAAGACCGGTTGCTTTGGCAACAGCTGTAGTAAACAGACATTGTGTTTGCTTCCCGTTTTGTTTCCGCCGCGCGCTTTGTGTCCGTCTACCTGACAGTTCAACACATACACAAGCTCTGTTTGTACGAACCGTATCAATGCATCCACTATGTTTGTTTAAGAAGCAATCATACAGTAAAAGCAGTGACAGGGCCTTTTTATTTCTGCTCCTGCTGATTTTGCAAGTCCAACCACCAAACCACTTCCTCCCCAGCAGATATGCGAGTCGCTGTCGTCTTCCCTCAGTGAAAGCACACATGACACGCTAATACTGTGTTACGTGCGAGGTTCGATGAGTGTCAGTTCAGGGGAAGTTTAAAAAAAAAAAAAAAACTACCTTACTCATGACAGGCTTGCGCAACTGTGGTTATTTCTTAAATTAGACGGCTGCTGTTTGCTCTCTGAGTTGTGCTTGTGCATCTTTGTGTCCCGGCTGTGGCTTTCTGATGGGGTGAAATGAGGTCTGCTCTATTTATTCTCTCTCTTTCTACACTTCTTCTTCCTCATCCAGCCTAATAAAATATATATATTTTTTTTTGGTAGAGTTGTCAACAGTGTTTTTCACTTCCCCTGCAGGTAAGAAGGTGACGGTGCGAGCTCCAGCCCCGGCTCTGGCCAAGCTGACCAAGCCCAAACACTCGTCTCACCCGCTCCTCGGCAGCATCAAGAGGGGCGTCGGCGTGTCGAGGCAGAGGAAGGGTCCCTGTCCTGTGAGCAGGACGAGCGGGGAGGGCGTCCAAGAGAGGCCCCTCAGGGAGAGAGTCATGCACTTGCTGGCCCTGAGGCCGTACAAGAGACCCGAGCTGATGCTGAGGCTGCAGAAAGATGGACTGACGGATGGAGACAAAGACGGACTGGACTCTGTGATGACGGAGGCAATATATATATTTTTTTTTGGCAATTTTCCCTAGTCAGCCTCAAATAAACAAGCATATAAAGAAGTGAGGAGAGTTGAGTTTGATGTTTTTTGTGTGGCCTGTGTTTGTCTGCAGGTTGGCCAGCCCAGTGGCAGAGACCGTACGTTTGTTCTGAGGGACAGTCTTTTTAAGGAGCTGCAGAAAGACTGGCCGGGCTACTCCACAGGGGACCAGCAGCTTCTTAAACGCATCCTTGTCAGGTAAACGCAGATAAATCTTTTAGGAAATAAAAGATATGGTCAACCTTTCCCCCCCTGAAAGCCACAAAAGCTTCAAACTGAGTAAGAACTTCAGGTGATACGCGATGTGATGACACTGTACCATAAATACAGCGGTGCCACATTTAGATAATCACAGTTTAGTGGTTACTACTAACTGAGTGCTCGTAAGAGAAGGAAACGGCAACAAACGGTTACTTTTAGACATTAAAATATGTTTGGAGAAAGTCAAGGAGCTCTCCAAGGCTCATCCTCGTTATTGGTTTCCTCCCTCAGCCACAGATTAACAGCTCTGCAGCCGAACGTCACCTGCTCACAGAACACTTTATAATTCAGGGGAGCAGCTTGGACGAAACCAGCAGACGGTGAACGGATGGTAGCTACGCTCGCCGTTTATTCAGAATTCAGCGCAACACCTACCCAGCATGGCTATAACACTTTTTTTCCTGTGGCATCAGTTTGAAATCAAACCTCAGCTGGGTGGTTTACACTCTGCTGTTTCCTGTGGAGTTACGTAGAGCTCTTTTTCCTGGTAGAAGAGGTGACTTTTTTAACCCTGATGTCACATCTTTATCCCCTGGGCTGCCACTACAGCAGGACCTGTTCATTAAAAACATTTAATAACTGGGGGAAACATTCACCATTGTTCACGTACAGCTCTTTCGTTGCAGACGGCTTTTCCAACCACAACAAAACCTCCTCTCGGTTCCCAAGGCCCAGGTCAGCCCGCTCCGAGACACCCCCAACTCGTCCCCAGCCCACCGTCCAAGACTCGCCCCCGTCGAGGACTGCACAGACCCGCTGGTCAGCAAGAAGCCCAGAATATCCCACTTGTTGAGCAGGACGGCAAGAGAAGATTCCGAGCCGAAGCCGTCTAGACACGCGGCTCCTAAAGAGACAGAAGTGAAAGCAGACGACGGGCGAGGAAACTCACTCGATCCCAAAAGACTCTTCGACTCGCTGTCAGCAGTCTGTCAACAGGAAGCAGCGGTGGATAAACGACTGGAGCCAGACGATTCTGCTCAAGAGGGGCCGAAAGACCCGACAGAACAACCGAAAACAGACTCTGATCGCCCCCCGTCTCCGCTGACAGTGCCCGATCTGAGCAGACACACGGTGAAAAAGAAGAAGAGCAAACACAAACACAGGGAGCATGTAAGGAAACAGTTCCTATCACATTACGTGGCTTTCCTAGTTCATGAGACGCACGTGGTCATTTTATTTGTATTTTGTGTCTCAAGGACAAAGATGGATGTAGAGAAAGGAAAGAAAGAAGGAAAGACGACGGTTTAGAGGTTACAGACGACAAAGTCGCTCTGGACTGCACAGGTGAGGGCTGGCAGATTTACAACCCGAAGCATCAAGTTTTCTGTCTTCTTTCAACTCGCTGACGTTAATCTGTTTCAGAGCCGAGTGAAACATTGTTTGGCTCTAATGTGTCTCAAGAGGAAGCTGACGCAGCAGACTATTTAGTGTAAGTTTGGTTCTTATTGTAGTTGCTTTCCCTACAAGCATTGATGGTTATTTTGCTCTCTTGATCAGCTCAGAATTTTATAAAATCACTAGCTGTAATTTGTCCTAAAACTGGAAGCCCGTTATACATGGGATTAAAAAGCTGAAGCTTCTATTTTTGAAGGATTTTCAGATGGGCTGGTTGTCTCTTCGGGGTTGATCGATTCAGTTAAAGTGAGGGTAGTCTTTCCTTCTCCGAACAGGAAGTACACGGCCATTTGCAGCCACAACCAGAGGCAGAGCTACAAACAAGACTTCAACAAGGAGTACAGCGAGTACAGGGATCTACACGCGCGCATCGACGGCGTGACGCGGCAGTTCATGGAGCTGGACATGCAACTCAAACGACTTCACCACGACTCGCATAAATACAAGGTAAACAGCTTTTGGCTGTTCCGTTTTCAGGGGTCTCCACAGTGAGTCATCCTCCTCCATCTGACTCTGTCCTCTGTCCTCACTCCGGCTACCTCCATGTCCTCTCTAACTGCATCCAGATGTCTCCTCTTTGTCTCTAACATCCTTCTACCAATATACCCACTGTCCCTCCTCTGCACATGTCCAAACCATCTCAGTCTGGCCTCTCTAACTTTATCTCCCAGTCCTTCAACCTGTGCTGTACCTCTGATGACCTCATTCCTAATCCTGTCCATCCTCGTCCCTCCCAAGGAGAACCTCAACATCTTCAGCTCTGCTACTTCCTGTTCTGTCTCTTGTCTTTTTGTCTCCAAATCCTACAACACAGCTGCTTTCACCACTGTCTGTAAACCAAAGAACTGCATGTGTGTAATTACTTTATTTGTTGCCACTTGAATGGTTTTAGATTTATTGTACTTGACTGACTGATACATTGGATTTATTCACATTTTTTTCTCACAGACGGTTCGGAATAAAATTCTTCAAGAGTACCGGAAAATTAAAAAGGTAACTTTCCTGTTTCAAGACGACTTTACTCAACAGTAAACACATCCACTTTGCTCAAAGATAATCTTTTTTTTTTCTTTCTTTTAGTCGAACCCTAACTACAATCAGGACAAGGTTCGCTGTGAATATCTACACAACAAACTGGCTCACATCAAGAAACTCATATCAGACTTCGACCAGCAGCAGCTCACTGCAGACCACGACTTTCCCAAATGAGGAGCTCGACGGGAGGGAATTAGTCGAGAAACATTTAGAGGCGACAGAAGTCCCGCGCTGCTGAGCTCAGTGCCGACAACTTGCAGTTTTCATGGCGGAACGTCGTCTGAAGAGATCTGCAGCAAAGGCCGGCACAGTTGGGGGTCAAAGGTGAAATTCAGCGATCTTTGAAATGGATTTCTTAAAGGGCTGATACGACACTAACCTGGTACTGCCGCAGGCGAAAGAACGGAACAGTTCTGCGAAAGCTCTTAAAACTAGAAACAGACGTGGAGACACGGTGCTAAGCCTAAAAACATTTGTAGAGCCCCATCAAACGTGTTTTCTTTTTTTTTTTTTGATGAAGTATTGTTAACGTCTTCGGTTTTCTGGTTCAGTGTTCACCTTTCAAGCTGAGAAAACTGCATGCTGTACATATTCAGAAAGATCACACAAATTGTCAGGTGAGGATTTCTTGTAATGGCAGCTATGATGCAGACGCGTCCTTAAAAAACGTCTGTCTTTCAGTATTCTTTGGGTTTAGTGGATTATCACTGTTCTTGGTTCTCCATCAGCTGGTTCTAATGAATCTGTTGTTCCCAATTTAAACAGGATTCATTGTTTTTCACTGGTCTTATCCTTCAGTTTGTATTTGTTTTTATCTTCTGTCATCATATAGTGTTAGCTTTAAGTGTAAGCGGGGAATGTAAATTATGAGCCACACACTTAGTTTTCATAGAAACTAAATTACTGATGTAATACTGTAGGCTGAGATGTGAAGAAAATGCATGCTGTGTTTCTCACAGAGTGCATGATGAATAAATTAAAAGATGTTGTCAAGTTTTAGCAAATAAATTTGTACTGAGTTTTGTTTTTGTTTCTAGATTTGGTACTGTCTCCAAGTTTCTTCCAGATCTTTCCTCAGTTGGATCTTATTGTGCATTTTTTAGTTTTAAAGCCTCTCCTTCAGCTCTATAATCATTAATCTGTTGGTAATTTATGCCATGTTTACAGCTCTTCTGCAGCACAAAATATGAAAAATATGTTTAGTTTAAGTATGTATTATCTACTATTATATGCACAATCAATTGCAGGCTGTTGTAGCCTTTTTAATAATACAAAATGTGGACAATTTACCTCAACAAGCAACATATAAACATTCATTAACATTATTTTTACTTGATGCAGAGTACCTAGAAATATGCCACAATAAGAGAAACTGTGCAATGATGTTGTGCTGAATTATCAGCATTTTATAGATTTATTTGTAGAAAGTGATTATAAACCAAAACAATTTCAGACAAGATGCAGAACAGGAATGAAAACGTTCAGTTGGCTAAAAAGGTAAACAAATAAGACTAGAAACCTCATTGGCTGCTGCATCACCTAGAAAGCTTTGCGCCTATTGGCTCAATTTGCAAGCCGCTCACTGATTGGTCCGTTCTGTTGCTTCTGTTACCTTTAACCCCAGTCGCAGCTTCCGGCACTCGCTAGCATGCTAGTTGTAAACAAACTCAAGTCTTTTATTTCTCGCCTGCCCTTGAACCCAATGACAAATGTTGGACAGTGATATGACACGGAAAACAAAACAGGACGTGGACGGAGGGCTGCGCGTAATTAGGTGAACATTTACGGTGAGTAAAACACTATTTTTCTTTTGAAAGCGCTTCAGCTAAGCTAACAAACAATGCAGGTGCCAGAACATAAAGTGGCATTATTAACTACTGTATGAAGCTATTTTGGTCCTAAAGGTATAAGTAATATAATTTAATTTGAAATGTTTCTGTTAAGACATTTGTCAGGGTGCTTTATAAACATAAGACGAAACACCTTAAGTTGAAACTGTAAGCTTATGCCTAGTTTCAACCTTTTTATCCTGCAGCTTGTCTTGCCACCTCTTCATACCGTCACTCCAGTCATGTTGAGAATTCTCCAGAGAACATCAAGGCTGAGAAGAGCTCCAAGACACTTGTGCCTCCAAAGCCCTGCCTCATGCACAGCACAGTTTTTACCTGTGGGCTCCCAGAGGCCTCCCCCCATCTGGGGCTCTGCACAGCTTGTGCTCTTTTCCCACAAGTTGCACAACGGAACGGATCAGTCTCCCGCTGCAGCTCCGGAGAGACGGACTTTCTCCAGAGTATCTGAGGACGATTTGGCCTTTTTCAGGAAGATCCTACCAGGCAGGGCCATCACTGACCCTGACCTGGTGGAGTCCAGTAATGTGGACTGGCTTAAGTCTGTGAGAGGTGAACCATAGACCTGAATTAAACCTCTTTTTGCGTTGTGTAACAAATAACTCAGGTTTATTGTGTTGTAGATTTTATTATTTTATTCGTACGTCTGCAGGGTCAAGTGAAGTGTTGCTGAGACCTCAAACAACAGAGGAAATATCGCAAATTCTCAGGTAAGCGGCAAACAGTAAGTACATAAATCCAAGTGTTTATCTCTTATTTTTTGTTGTTTTTCATTTAATAGATACTGTAACAGTCGCAACCTGGCTGTAAACCCTCAAGGAGGTAACACAGGGCTGGTGGGCGGCAGCGTGCCAGTTTATGATGAGATCATCCTCTCCACCTCCCTTATGAACAACATAGTTTCATTTGATAACATCTCTGGTAAAATTCAAACTTTTACCCAAAACAAACGATCCGTTACAAAAAGGGGGAAAACGATTTGAAAATCATGCTTGGATGTCGTTTTCTTTTTCAGGTATTCTTACCTGTCAGGCAGGTTGCATTTTGGAGAGCTTGTCCCTCTTCCTGGAGGAGAGAGACCACATCATGCCACTGGATCTTGGGGCAAAAGGCAGTTGCCAGATCGGGGGCAACGTGGCAACTAATGCAGGCGGGCTGCGGCTGCTGCGATACGGCTCATTGCATGGCACGGTTCTGGGCCTTGAAGTGGTGAGCACGTATATATGAGAAACTCTGAGCATTTTTAGAAAAAGCTGTGTAAAAATTATGCCCTTCTGTTTGCTGTTGAATGGACAAACCCTCCTTTATTTTTTCTATTTGTTTGTGAACTGCCGTTTGCTTTTTTGGCTCCATTATATTGGTCATTCTGGAGCCAGAAGTGACGAAATTTAAACAAGTTCCAATCATCAGCTTCATGTCTGACAGCAGTTTGTTTTGTCTTCCGTTTATGTGTCCTCCTGATGATCCGGGACACCTGAGTAGGTGCTGGCAGATGGACGGGTGCTGGACTGCTTGGCCACGCTGCGAAAAGATAACACGGGATACGACCTGAAACAGCTCTTCATCGGCTCAGAAGGCACTTTGGGAGTCATCACCGCCGTCTCCATCCTTTGTCCTCGCAAACCAAAATCTGTTAATGTGGTTTTCCTAGGTGGGATTACCGTCGTTTCTCACATCTGTGAATGTAAAGAGACAGCTTCAAAGTGTTGAGTTGAGTCCGTGCTTCTGCTTTTAGGGTGCAAGACCTTCGAGCAGCTGCTGAAGACGTTCCAGCTCTGCAGAGGCATGCTGGGAGAAATTCTGTCCGCCTTCGAGTTCCTTGACAGTGAATGCATGAGGCTGCTGAACACACACCTCAAACTGGCCAATCCCATCTCTGGTACACATCCACACATGCATACATGTGACCGGTAGGGGAGAATCAAACACATAAAAGCCAGTCTCTTTTTCTCTGGTCTGCAGCTTGCCCCTTCTACATTGTTATAGAAACATCCGGATCCGATCCGAGTCACGATGCGCAGAAGCTTCACAACTTTCTGGAGGAAGCAATCACGTCATTGTTGGTTACTGATGGGACTGTTGCAACCGAGGAGTCAAAAATAAAGGTAACCTCATCTTTTGGTTCTTTAAACTTGTACCTTTTGTGAGCTAACTAAGTAAAAGTGCCATAACACAAATGAGTACGTTTCATTATTTGTCAGTTCTTTAAGTAGTTGTTTTAGTTATTAGACAATTGAGATCGCACAATTACTTGTCATTTTTTACAGGGTTAAATTATTTCACTGAACTAGTTGCTTAAAACCAAATAAACTCTTCTCTTTAAAGTATTACTTAAGTATTTAATAAATGAATGAGCTTAAGAATATTCTTAAGAGACCATTAATGATTTGGAGGGATCTTTGAGATTTTTTAGTATAAAATCACATTTCCATGTTCTTTTTTTTTTAGTATAAGTTGGTCTCATAGGTAAAAAAAAAAAAAAAAAAAAAGATGGATGTATTCAGCCTTTCCATTTCCACCTTTCCAGGCCCTGTGGTCTCTGCGTGAACGCGTCACTGAGGCGCTGACTCATGAGGGCTTCAACTACAAGTACGACATTTCACTTCCCGTGGAGCGGATCTACCAGCTGGTGACAGACACGAGGCAGCACCTGGGAGGCCGAGCTAAGAGTGTGATGGGATACGGCCATCTTGGTAAGACCTCCATGTTTTTTTTTTTTTTGTTTCTTTGTTTTGACCCCTTTTCCTCCTCATCCTCATCTGTCGTTCCCCACCCACTCTGTAGGTGACGGCAACCTCCACCTAAATATCACTTCTCCCGCCAAGGACCCCGCCCTCCTGGCCACCATCGAGCCATTTGTTTACGAATGGACCGCCAGGTACCACGGCAGCATCAGCGCAGAACACGGACTAGGCCTGAAAAAGAGGAACTACATCTACTACAGTAAGTCGAGCCAGGCTGTGGCCCTAATGGGTCACATCAAGGCCATGCTGGACCCCAAAGGAATCCTCAACCCGTACAAGACTTTACCAGATAATCTAAAATGAATGAGGTAACAGAACTCTCCCAGGAGCTAATTTAATCTCTAACCTCACTACACATGGCTTGTGTGGTACTGATTTCCTTGTCCTGGTGTACACTGTTGCACATTGATTAATTTTTAGATAAACTTTTAAAGTCCTGTCCATCTCTTTGAATTAGTAAAGAGCAATGATGAACGATTACAAAAAATATTCCTACAGAGATCTAATAAAATCATAACACAAGCGGACAAATTAGGCAACAGTGCAGTAAATGTTTTATTACATATAAAAAAGACAAAGCAACTTTTTTTTTCCTCCTTAAAACAAAGTCAGCATTTGTGAACTAACTTCTTTGTACACCTAGGCAGCTTCTTAGTTTTAAAAAACGAGTTCTTAAATAAAACGGTTTCCAATGAAAACGGACTGTTTCGCTTTATCATTCAGCCATTTTGTACAGTGGGGCATTACTGGAGACAAGGGGGCGTCCGGTTTGCTACATAAAGACTCCATCGTCATCGTAATTAATAAATGATGGGAGGAAAAAACAAAACTAGCTGCATTACAAGCTGGTTCCTCTCTGCTTGGTCTTAGGAAATGTGCCCAGCAGAGAAGATATGTTCACTTTATTTTCCTATTTAAAAACACAAGTTTCCATTAAGAGCTACTTTTCTTCTTACGTTTCTTCTCTTTAAACCACCAGTGTAAACACGTAGCTGTAGTGTTTCATCCAGTAATTTTCATACAAGAAACGTCCTGTTTTTTCCCCAGTATTTCTCATCAAATCACTTCCCATCTGATAGTGTCATAAAGGGTATACAAAGTCCAATAAAGTTGATGCCTATATGTGTTTACAGTTTCATACACCAGTCCTACATATATCCTCAGTAGTGTGGTAACAGTGGAGATTTCATACATAAATATCATAGTACTTTTTTTAAAAACAAGGTTGAATCTAGTGGCTCTTTTTCCTTTTGGATGTGAACATTTTATGTTTGTGGCAACAGTTGGCTTGCTCTAATAAAGCTAAATGAGTGGAGTAGGTTTGATTGTCTCTGAGCAGAACGCCACATGCCGAAGATGAAAAAGAATAAAATAAATAAAAACGGTGGCTGGAGATCAGAAACTGAACAGCAAGAGATGCTCGGTATAGAGTGTTTTTGACGTGTGGAGGAAGGCCAAACCCAGAGCGGGCAAACATTGTGCATTAAAGCAATGTGACTGGGTCGTACGCTGCACACCGCCCGGTCACATTGTGTAACAGACCACAGTTCAGGTCAGTGGGAGCACAGTGACGACTGGTTCGTGTCCCACAGCAAAAGCTGGCTTTTTTTCAGACTCGACACGTCCGCACATCTTTTAGGGCTTCCAAGTCAAACAGAGGGATGTCAGTGGAAGGCAGCCGCAGGAAGAGGAAGAGAGAGGGAGAAGGTTAACTAGGAGTCTTCATTGTTCCTTCTGATTACTACCCCCCCCCCCATGCAGCTGCCTCCGACTCCCCTCTCCTCCTCATGACTCCTTGCCCTTCTCCAGAGAGCTGTGAATCTTGTCCAGAGTCTTCTTGATGCGCAGCGCCGTGAGCCGGGCTGAGGGGTTCTGGTACCAACACTCCTTCATCAGTTTGACCAGAGCGGAGAGCGTCTGCGGGACACAAAAGGACAAAATGTGAGTCACGAAGCAAAAAAAAAAACCCGTAAGAGGAAACGCTCCAAGGTGACTGCAAGGGACAAATAAAACAATTTTTAGCTACCTGCAGTGTCCACCTGTCTCTTTAAACCACTGATTTACGGTTTGTGCTGTAAGCTAATAAGAGCTTTTAAAGTTTGCAACCTCTACAGGTAATAACTTCTATAAACTGGGTTTGCTTGAGTCTTTTAAAAGCTAAATGTCATCCAAATTCTAACCAAAATTCGTCATGATTTTGCAAACACTTTGTCGTTTAACAGCTCGTTCTTTTATTTGATTATTTAAAGAAATATTTTAACCAAGAATAGAAAATAACTTCTAATGCCTTCGTTATTAATCCTGCATCTGCTGCTTACCTTATTTTTAGGATTGCTTTTGTTTTATACACCCCTAAAAAATATCCATGTTAAACTGGAAAATCAAATTACTGCAACATATTATTACTCACGGGGTCTGAAAACCAGCGATTGGGAATGAAAGGCCTCTGCTGCTCCACACACACCACTTTCCTCATGTCCTCAAAGCTGGGGTCATTTGGCACCTGATCGTAAAACGGAGGTTTGTACTCTTCGACGATGCCTGCGAAAGGACATTTTAATGATAGAATCAGCAAAAAAAATACAACAGCTTTACAACAAAATATATATTCTTAGCCACAATACCATATTACAGTCATATTGACAATAAGGCATATAAAGCAGGACTCCTTGCGTCGCCCGTCCACAAGGAGCTGCACACCCACTCACCGTTGCTGTACGTGCGTCTTGCTATCTCCCACAGCACCAGTCCAAAGGCCCATATGTCAATTCGCTTGTAGTCGTCGAAGCAGTCGGTCTGAATGGTTTCATCCAGCACTTCAGGTGCCATGTAGCGTTTGGTGCCAACCTTCGGATTGTTGCCCACATCCAGCAGGTTGTCTGCCTGGGAGTGGGTCACAGCCAGCCCTGGAACGAGCCATTACAGGCAACGTTACTGCCGAGATTTCAACGTGTAGCGCCTGCATTTCAGCCGTTCAAAGCTGGTCTGAAACTCTGCGCAATGTTAGACCCAGTACAATTAGCAATGAGCGCACGTGTAGTAATCTAAAAAGCTGACCGAGGTCTGCAATGCAGCAGCGGAGCTCCTTGGTCACCAGGATGTTTTTGCTCTTCAGGTCTCTGTGCGCGATGGCAGGTTTCCCCTCTGTGCCGAAGATCTCCGTGTGCAGGTGCACGAGGCCGCACGCTATCGACGCTGCCATCGCCAGGCCCTCGGACGTCTCCACCGCGACGCGCTGCAAGTAGTCATAGAGCGAACCGTTTTCGTGGTAGTGAGTGATGAGCCACAGCTGAGTGCTGGAGTTTCGAGAAGTCATGTCAGAAGCCATGAACTCTGAGGGGGGAGAGCAGAAACAGAAAAGATCAGAACACAACTTGTCCGATAATTAGTTCAGTTCTCTTGCATGTGCAGCACTTATTTAAGTTTATTTTAATTCAATTTAAATAATACATTCCAAAGGTTTGCGTAATGTGTCACTATTTTAAGACAAACATAAAAGCCATAAATAAATAAATAAATCAAAACAAATACGTCAAGACAACCTAATTGTCAGTTTTTCTCCTCCACAAGAATATGAAATATTTATTCATCATTTCCTCCAGTGATTAGGATCCACTGTCAGACTCACCCAGTATGTTTTCATGTCGAAGCAGCACCGTGTTGTAGATCTCCGTCTCTCTAAACCAGGACTTTTCATCTCTCGACGAGAAGATTTTCACTGCGACGTTCTCCCCCTGCCACTGGCCTCGCCACACCTCTCCGTACCGCCCTTTACCTGGAAAAAAAAAGAAAGAAAATAAAAACATGACTTGTAGTTCTGGTAGTTGGTGTGGCTCTCTTGTTTATCGACATGCTGCTGTCTGACTGTAGTCATGCTGCAAATATGCAAAGAATGAGTAACAAACAGCAACTGTGCATGAAGGACAGAGCGATCACTGAACGTATAACCGTTTTTTTCTTTGACAAAAACCATTTGAGATTTTAGTTGAATCATGCCAACGAGACGTGTGTCCCCACCTACCTACACACTCCACCAGACTGATCTGCCTGGCCACAGTTCTCTGGACGAGGAAGGGAAGACCTGAACCGCTGCCTGAAGTACATGAGTGATCCAACAGGTCCTGGAGGCAGAGCAGGATCTCATGTTATCTCATGTTCTTATAATTTTTCCACCAGTGAACAAACAACATTAAAGTGCTCCTGTTCTTGCAAAACTGCAAATAAATAGGCTGTTCACTGTTCAGATTATTCATGCCAAGTAAAAATCAGTTAAACCAGAAGGGGAAATGTGTCTCTTGAGCTTATGAACTCATTATCTCATTATCTAAGGACAACATGGAGAAAAAGGCGGTTATTCTTACTGCTAAAGTGCTGTCTCCTACGTTGGAGGTGATGAGCCCATCTCCCTGCTCGGTGTCAAACTCCTGCAGCCTCTGAAGACGGCCGTGGTGGAGCCTCCTGCAGGCCAGCACTGACACCACGGAGAGCAGAACCAGAATGACCACCGGGGCCAGAACAAAGAGAGCCAACGTCTCCACGCGGTACCGAACTGGCTCGCCTTCAGGGGCTGCTGGGGAAAAGGGAAGGGTGTCATGATGAGAACGTCTATTTAATGTCAAAGAAACAGCAGTTATCTTTCATGGTGACGTGAAGCGGTGCTGTAGAACCTGATGGGAGCAGAGACAGCAGCTGGCTCCTGGTGGTGTTGCTGTTGCACCGGTCCTGGGAGCAGCAGAGGATGGCCTGATGGAAAGACGGAGCCGTGGAGCACTGCAGGCGGATTTTTTCTGGACCTTCCAGACAGCCACGCTCAAACTCAATCCCACCGCTGCTGGTTTTAACGGAGGAGAAGCACCGGGTACCGTGGCACTGTGAGGCCTGGAGGCATTTCAGGCCTTCGCATACACACACCAGGTGTTCATCTGTAAAAGACAGGACATGCCCACCACAGACACTTCTTATTTTGGCTCCTGGCATGTTCTTAACAGTCAAAAGGAACAGTTTTTCAGTCATAAATACACAAAATGGTGTTAATAATCTTAAGTCTTCAGCGCACAAGAACATGTTTCAGACTGGAAGCAGCAGATAAAATGAGGGGAGTACCTGAGCCCTCAGATGATGCCAGCAGAGCCTGCAGGAGGAGCAGCAGCAGGACATGGAAACCGCTAAGACCCATGTTTCAGCGCACTAAGACAGAGGAGAAGCCAGACAGAGTTCAAATGAGTACACAGCTGCAAAGTAGATAATCACATTTACTCCTCTTCTGTGTTGTCAGACACCATCATGGCTTCAGGCAGACTGGAGGAAACAAACTATGATGGTGGAATGAGCTTCCTGCTCATCTTTCAGGGTCTCAAAGAGAAAACGTTGTGATTTGAATTAAACTATAAGCTTCGTTAGGCTTAGGTGTTCAGAACTACAGATTTAAACATTTTTCAACAAGCCTACGGTCTAAATACACCGGGAATATTTCAAGTCAGGTGGAGAGGTTGTGTGTCCTGTTGAGTGATGCAATTTCATCTGTCTGTCAGCCAATCACAGCTCATTTTTTAATCCAGCAATCCAGACTGAAAGGTTCTGAAACATTTTTGTTTTTTTTTTCTATAAAATGTCATAACATACATGATGAATACAAAACAAACTTTGCAATTTTTGCATTCACACCTGAGATTAGAAAGTGCTTCAGTTTCTTTTAAGTATCATCTCACACGACTGTGAGTGCTGGAGACAAGTTGGTGACTCAAAATTGCGGGAAAATGACAAGAAACCAGGCAAATTTGTCCGTTGCAGTTTCACTGAATTCACGACCAAGTGACCAACGAGCCGTGTGGCTGCGTTTTTGAAAATCACTGCCCATTATTGTGCACACGGCTTGCAAATCTGCATTCTTGGCCATGCGCAGTATTTTGTTGTCCACCTCCGCCCACATCACACCCGCCTCGGCTCGCATCGGCAGCTGTCCCCACATTTCTGATTTTATCTGCTGGAGTACACTTCTGAAACCAAGCTGGGCAGATCTGGACCCATGTTTCGATAATTATGATCGATCATCGTCGCAGCTTTTAGATTTCTACATTAGCCTTGAATGTTTTCTGTCCTTGAGTCAAAAACACAGCTGGAGCGCTCCCGCGATGAGACTCAGATTGGTTTGAGACGCCTCTCGAGAAACGCCGCGAACGTCACGAGACATCCTGGAGACTCCAAGGCGAACGCTGTTCACTAACCAGTTGCATCATATAAACAATTATTTCATGAACACTTGTCAAACATAGAACTATAAGTTGCACTAACACAAAAAAACTCACAAACATGAGCACTTTGTCCTGCAAAAGACTTTTGTGTCACACCAATGTTTAAGTCTTGTTTAGTGCATTTTAATGCAATAATTTCACTGTGATAGTCAATCTTTCTCATGTATAAAAATAACTTTGCATACCAAAGTCTGCTGCAAGCTAGATAACTACAACATGATAAAAGCACATCACAAGGAAACTCCAGTGTCAGTGATCGGTTACTGATCAGATTTTGCAGATGAATATTTTAACCACTAACCCACCAGACTTCAATTACAGGCCAGGGGGATACTCAAAATCAATACGAGAAAATGGGATTCAGCCTTTATTTCCCCTTGGTTGATGAAAAACAAAAAGAAACACAAGAAGGAGATAAAAAAGGACTGATATCTGGTCCTAATATCTGGACAGCTGGAGAAGTAGCGTCAAAAAGCAACTGTTTTCACTCAAAATTAGCAGAAAGAGCTGCAACAAACAATCAGTCATGTTTAGATGGTTTATAAAACACTTCATGTGTTTATTTTGTTCTTATATAATTTTAGAAAATGGTACAACTTTTTTAAAAATATGTTTTTATAATGTGTTGGGCTAGGTCCCCCGGTGCTTTCAGAGCCTAACACCGCCTCTGAGTTAAATTAAACAACTCTAAATAAATCTGAATTACCACAGAGTCTTTATTTTTTCGTAGTCATGTGGCTGCTTAATGAGCTAATATCTATTATTACTACAAAAGGGAAATGTAATCAGCCGTATCTGGTTCGTACCGAAGCGTGGACTAAAACACGTCTACATTTTAAATTTAAACACCGTAGTCTCTAGTGTCTGACCTACAGAGCCACCAGGAGCTGTTTCACTGTAAAGCTGCCCTAATGAAGATTGTTTGCTGGGGCCAACAGGCCATTAGCAGGCCGGAGTTATTGTCCCAACACAGGCGCCTCGGAGGCGCCGCTCGGACCGCCTGTTAGCCCTGTTAGCCGGGAAGCTAACAGGCTAACAGGCAGCCGCCGGAGACCAACCACGACCCGACGGATTAAAAAACAAACACACACCTACTTGGCACGGAGTGCAGCCTTTAGCTCATCCTGGGAAGTTTCTATAACCAGCCACCGGCTTTAAATCCCCGTGTTCGTGTCATTTGCAATGTAAAAATAAAACACCAGAAAGCAGGGCTACAGCCCAGCCCACCCCACCCACTCGCTCTTTTCTTCTTTAGCGACGCACGACGTCACCAAAACATTCTCCTCCAGATGCATCATGGGACGGCAGAGTCCTCCAAACCCAGGGTTTATTATACAGGAGTGTGCTTTCCTTCTGAGTCATTCCTCATTTCTTTATATTTGTATACAGGTGCTGGTCATAAAAAGTAGATTGATTTCAGTAATTCCATTTAAAAAGTGAAACTTGTATATTATATTCATACATTACATACAAACTCATATATTTCAAATGTTTATTTCGTTTAATTTTGATGATTACAAATGACAACAAATGAAAATCTCAAATTCATCAT
>NC_051439.1:8394941-8457590 GCF_001649575.2 Kryptolebias marmoratus
AATCATCAAAATTAAACGAAATAAACATTTGAAATATATGAGTTTGTATGTAATGTATGAATATAATATACAAGTTTCACTTTTTAAATGGAATTACTGAAATCAATCTACTTTTTCATGATATTCTAATTTTATGACCAGCACCTGTATATAGGAGTTTCTTTAAACTCATTTTATAGTCCAGTATCTATGGAAGCCCATAAGGGCCAATCTGTTAAAAACAAACAAACAAATCCTCTAAGGCTATGTTCACACTGCAGGCAAAAGTGGCCCAAATCCAACTATTTTTTTTTTGCCTGCATGTGACTCATAATTGATTCTTTTTTAAAATTTATTTTATTGCAGTCTGAATGTGACATGATTTTTTTCAAATCTCACCCAGATCACTTCCATATGTGGTACTAAATCGCATTTCCAGTGTTTTTCAAAGCAAACTCAGTCTGAACGGTTATGTCGCAAGACCGAATATAATCACTGGACAAAACAAGCATGACAGATAACAATTCACTCTGCTCTGATTCCACAACTTCAGAACTGATACACACACGCATCCAAAAAAATGTAATCTAAACAAAAGATTGGACTTGAGCATTAAAACCTGCGGTGCAAATGTAGCCTTAGTGATATTTATGAGATACTGTCTGAGATTTTTATTACTCAAACTGATCCAGTCCATCACAGAGACACATAGAGACAAATGAGACAAACTACCATTCACACTCTCACGCACACCTAGGGATAATTTATAGGTACCATTTAACCTAACATGCATGTTTTTGGTCTTTGGGAAGAAACCTGGAGAACATGCAGACTCCACACAGAAAGGCTCCGGGTCAGGAGGGGATCACTGTGAGACGTTTAAGTCAGACTCTTCAAACGCCAAATACTATTAACAGCTTTCATGCATGACTTTATTTGATTACATATCAGTCTGTAAGTACTTCTTTGAGGAGGGTTGTGTAAGGACATCTGTGTGACTCACTGGATCTGTCTTGAATTTGAAGTTACAGCTCAGTTTGTGTGGGTGGGTTTTCACTCCCTGATGACTAAAATAGACCTCTGCATTGATGATCTCAACATTTAGAAGCAATTCCTGTAAATCTGAAGAGATTTTAGCCTGATCAAATATTAGATTTACATTTGTATCATCTCTGAAGGGCATTTTACAGTTTACATTAAATATAAACTAGTTTGAGCTCCAGGAGCTCTTCTTTCGGACTGCGGTACATGGGACAGTTTTTGCTCCAGATGGATCCTCGTTCAGCCACGACACTTTTGTCAGATGATCACTTTTTCTTCCCTGGAAACAGTTTTGTTTGTCACCATCACAACAAAGCAGGAAAATCCCACAAGAGCTTCAACTATGACCCAGTTTTCATGGATGGCTATTTTTTTGGTACAAATTCATTCATCCCTTCATCTGAGAGGTTTAAAAATATGAGTTTTACCACCCTAAATTAAAAAGAAGCAGCTTTTTATCAAAGGAACAATTGTTTCTCTCGAAGGCCTAGGTTGATTCTTTTGATTTGAGAAGTTCCTCTGTTCCTCATGTTTTCTGCCTCACGTGTACTGAACTCCAGATCAGCGCACGTGAGACAGGAAAGATCCATCTGAAATCAGCCGTGCGTGTTCGACATTGACTAGTGCTGAATGTAAAAAAACAAAAAAATGTACATAATCTTCTCTTCTCACCTAAATAATTCTTGGTAGACGCTGCTGCTGTTATGAAAAATGTTGAGTTTGCGTGTGTGTGTGTGTGTGCAGAGAGAGAAAAATGGCTGATTTGTGTCCAGCAGCTGATATGAGCTCCCCTCACTGAGTCCCTTGACCATGAACAATAACCGCTGCTGTGTCCCCTTGCTTTCCCGGGGTTTTAGTCTCCAGTGAGTCGGAGCGAGACCCTGCCGGTGTCCGTTGTCCACGAACACCGCTTCAACACAGAGACACATTGTCCACAGCTTTTTTTTTTTTTAATTAAAGACCCCTGGTTGGGACTCCGTGCCAGGTGACCTGAGCTGCTGCGAGCCTACACGTGTCCACCGAAATCCTCTTCACGGGCTTGAAATCTCAGTGGATAATTGGCGGGAGAAACGCTATCCTGCTATCCTGAGCCGGAGGAAGGATTATCTAATGAGGACTTTGACTTGAGAGTCAAGGATGGAGGAATAATGTGATGTTTTCTTCTTTCTACATTCAATCCACCTGCCTCAGCCGCCCGCCTTATATCTGCTTTCCCTGTCTTAAGGTTATGAGAGAAGGAGGGGGGAGCTTTTTTATTTTTTTCCTCCTCAATGAGTTCCCCTCCTCTGTTGAAGTACAGAATCAGTTCCAAGCTGGTGTCCAAGCAGAGCCGACATGGAGCCTTCAGAGAGACGACTGCACGCAGCTTTCCTGTTGTTTCTGCCTCTCCTGACTGTCAGCTGCGCCTCCACCCAAAAAACCACAGGTACACAGTATTTAGGCTTCAAGCTGGTCACCACATTGTCAATAAAACCCTAAATGTGTAAAAAATGCTCAGATTAGTGCAAAAGGTGTGAATATGATTATTTCTTTTGAACGTGATTCATATTTTGATGTAATCTTCTGCTGTTTGTTTTAGTCTCCTGGTGTGTTCAGTCGGACGCTGAGGAGCAGAAGTGTTTGGATTTAGCTGGAAACGCCACAGCCAGGAACGTAAAAGGAACCCTGCAGTGCGTCCGTGGCCTCAACACCCGGGACTGCATGGATAAAATCAAGGTACACCATCTGACGGAGATAGAAGCATGGACGCTTGTAATTTAAAAAGAAAAAATCCCCATCCATTTAAAAGCTTACTTATCTTGAACTACTTCATATATACAGTGTGTCCAAACACTGTAGAGTATCTTGATGTTTGTTTTCCCACCAGTGGCGGACTTATTTAATAAAAATTAACTTTATTGTGTTTTTCTGTGTCTACAAGTTACAAAAACACGTCAAAGTTAAAGATGTGTAAAATAAAAACAGTAAAGGAAAATTTATAAAAATATAACCCTGCCAAAATCACAAGAACACTAAAAAAAGGTGGTTTATTAAAAGTAAACTTATTAGGCAATTAAAATAAAAAAAACACAACTTACTTGTACAATACTAAAAAGAAAGCCTTAAAGAAATTATATATAGTTATAAAAGAAACAAAAAAAACCCACACTTTATTTCCTTCAAAATGAACATTTTAAAATGTTTTGTCTCTTGTTTTGTTCTTGGAAAGTCACAAACATGTTTCCTAAAGTGAATTTCAGTTCTGTGTGAATTGATCCGTTTTGTGTAATTTTGAAATGATGCATTTTGTCACATTTACATGTTTTAAGCTGTCAGATAGGAAACCAATCCTAAATAAAAATCTGCCTATTTGTTCTACATTTGGTATAACCAGTTGTCGCTCAGCCATTTCTAAAAACCACAAACCTGTTGTTGTCAGAACGGGACAGCCGACGCAACTTCCATGTTTGCTGATGACGTCTACGCGGCGGGTTTCTGCCACGGCCTGGAGCTCGCAGCCGGAGAGTCTCACAACGGAGCAGGTCAGCCTCTGAGGTCAGATTTAGTGTGTCCTTTCTTCTTCTCTTTCACGGCTTTTGTCTCGTCCCGTCGTTCCCATCAGATGGCATCGGCTACTATGTGGTGGCCATGGCCCGCCGCTCCTCCTCGGACCTGTCCCTGCTGGAGATGCACGAGCGCAGCTCCTGTCACCCCGGCATACGGACCACCGTGGGGTGGACCGTGCCCATCGGCTACCTGGTCAACACATCCCAAGTCAGCGTAGGAGAGCAGTGCAACTTCCCCAAAGGTGAGGCAGACTGGAGAGGGGGTAGACGTATTCACATCGTTTCATTTATTCGTTAAAGACACCAATGCACAAGGATGTTCCTTCTGTAATACACCAAAACGTGCAGCTCCACTGGGAATACTGCTTTGACCTTTGATAGAAGTATGTCACACAAAAAAGCCACTAATAATAATTATAAAACAATGCAAGAAATAATGGAAATCAGTGGGGTTTTCTCAAAACAGATGAGAAAACCCAGTGGTCTTTGAAGCTCTAGAAAGTTGGACTTTATGTGTCCAAACTGGTATTTTGATATCTTTTATGGTTTTTACACAATCACAGTTGGAGATTTTTAGGTTCAGCTGACAGATGGTGCCACTAATTTAAAATAAAATGTTAAATCTTTTGCGATCAAACTCTTCTTATTTCCTTAACTCTTCTTGGTTCATATACAAATTATACATCATTTCGGTCTTCTTTCACCCAGTGTGTCTCTCACTCCTCTCTCAAGTCCTCCCAGAATACAGATCACACACAACAGGCTTCAGTTATACTTCAGCTCAAATATTCTCTTCAAACTGGAAGCAAAAAAATCTTTTTTAACTTGTTATAACTTGTTATATCTCGCCCTGTAAAAACATAAAAAATGACACGTGTGACCGTCGGAGTCTTCTGCCGCTCACCGATCAAGAATCTTCAAGCTCTGACTTGACGTTTCCGCACACTGACTGTTTGTTTGAGGCTTACTTTTCAGTCTGTTTCTGTCTCTCTCACATCAGTGGTTACCACGGTAAACCCTAACGAGCCACTGCAGCAGCTTGGACGTTTCTCTTTACACGCAGCTCAAAATGTTGGCCTTTTCTTATTCGCTTAGATTATCACAAAGCCATGTTGGAATTTCGGGCAGCAGCAGCGTCGGCGCTCTTCTTCGGATATTTTTCTGCATCCGTCCGCCTCTGATAGAGTCCCTTATGCTCGACCTTTTTGTCTCGTTTCGTCCCCAGCCGTGGGGAACTTCTTCGGCTACAGCTGCGTGCCCGGCATTAAGGACCCCCAGCACGACCCCAGAGGCAACAACCCAAAGAACCTGTGTGAGGCCTGCATAGGCGATGAGAACGACAGACACATCTGCGCCAACAACCACAGGGAGAGGCATTACGGAGAGGCCGGGGCGCTGAGGTACAGCGAATACTCCCTCCACAACCAGGAGGATCAGAACCCCTGTATTCTGAACGAATAGAGATATTATGATCCTTATTTAGAGTGTTAGATTAAAACAGAAACTTGTAGCCACCAGTAAAACAAAAAGGGAATAAAAGGGCATCAAACGACCGGATAGGGGATGTTTTTTGTATTATTTTACAGTGTAGTAATGTTTTAATATCAGTTCTCTTCATTCCTGGGCAGTATAATCACTGTCAGACAGCTCTGTGTGTGTCGTCGAGCAGAACTGTCGTGTAAAACGGCCCTTGGCAGAGAAGTAATTGGGTTTGAAGGGGAGATAGAAGCTCTCCGAGCAATTTAACAGTTTGTCAGAGAGCGACAAAAGGTGAATTCTTTTTCCTTGATACGCTTATTGTTTTTACTCACTTGCCACCGCATAACGCATTACTGAACAAAACCTTTGTTCTTCCTTTCCCCTGCAGCACCACTCAGGGAAAAGCTGCTTGACAGTCGGTGTGTTTTTCTCACAGGTGTGTGGCCGAAAACCTCGGCGACGTGGCGTTCGTCAAACACACAACGGTCTTCGATAACCTGGACGGTCAGTGTTTGAAAGTCTTGCGCTTGTTACTGATTACACAAATGCTGATGAAGCTGTCTGGTTGAGAAAATAAAAAAAAAATGCAGTTCCCTATCCAAACACAAGAGGTCAGTGTTATATTGAGCTCAAGCTTGTGTAAAACAAAACAAAATGTTATTGTGTATCTGATAATGTGTTTGACTGTGTGTGTCTCATGAACCATTGGACAGATTTGAATGAAACCTTTAGAAAATAATTATTGGATGTACCTCTACAACTGATTAACATTTGGAGCCAACTCTATTCAAGATGGCTGTCACAGCCAATCAATCATAGAAAACACAAAAATGGCCACAGTTCACTGAATTTTACAGATATTTTGCTAAAACTTGGTGTGGTAGTAGCTGGGAGTCATTTACAACGCATACTCCAAGCACTACTCGTTGTGCAAGATCTTTGCTTAAAAATTTAGCATTGCCTGTTTAAGTCAAGCTTGTTTGTCTGTTAGCAAAATATCTCATGAACCACTGGACAGATTTTAATGAAACATTCAGGAAAGAATCTTTGGATACACATATACAAGCCATTAATGTTTGGAGTCAACCCAATTCAAGATGGCCACCACAGCTAATCTAGATTATCCAACACAAAAATGGCTGTAACTCAGTCAATTTTACAGATATTGAACTAAAATTTTATGTGGTAGTAGCTGAGAGTCATTCACTAAAAAGGTTCTGAGTGTGACATGCTGTGATGCAGCGTGAGATTGACATGATGATATTTTCAAGGTTGGACCAAAACAGCTACAACTTGGATATTTCTCATCACAAAATGATCTTAGGTTATACCTCTGGCATGCTTCTAAGACCTAAATAGGCAGAAAAATAGATGCGCAAAAGGTATCAAAGAAGAACAAAAAGGGAGGAAAAGACAAACAACATTCAGACAGTCCAAACACTGTTGTCCATCTAAGGGTCCTAATTCTACGTTTTCTGCATCTGCTTGGTCGCCGTGGGCAACATCCAGAATTAATGATGATCATTATCCACGTCATGCTGCACAGACTCTGCTGGTACAGCTGAGAAGGAAGCCGCTTGGCACCAGCCTCCACGAACGCAGCAGCTGTTTAACGAAGCTTGCTTCGTCATATGGTTTCAGAAATGTCCAGAGTCACGAAGATTAGGGGGCGGTCAAGAAAACACGCAAAGTCTGAGCCGATAGGGACAGTGCAGAATCCCGAGGGCACATGATTATTTGTTCTGAGACTCTTTTTTTTTTAAACTGAAAATGCTAGATATTAAGTTAGAAATGAGCAAGTTTGATAAATGATTCCCAAGAAATCAATCAGGAGCAGTGAAGTGGGCCTTTTTTAAAGAGTGATACTGGTCTATATGTGGACGTTTAATTCACCCACTCTGATGTTTTCAGGGAAGAACCAAGAGTCGTGGGCCCTGGATCTGGAGCTGGAGGACCTCAAGCTGCTGTGTCCAGATGGGACTGAGGCGGGTCTGGACCAGTACGAGCGGTGCCACCTCGCAGCTGTCCCCGCCAACGCCGTGGTGGTGCGCATGGAGGACAAGTGCCGCGTCTGGAAATACCTGGAGCGCTTACAGGTGGGCGTGGACCTGAATCCAGGACCTGTGTGACGTGTGAGCGGGAAATATTGATCCGCGCCGCTTACTGTGCGGGCGTCTGCTAGGAGCCGTCATCCGTCTTCTTTAAACATGAAGGACTGATACGTCCTGTGCTGAGACACACACACACACACAACCTCAAAGACACACACGTGGAGCAGAGCACGCCAACGCATGCGCTCGTGCATTAAGCGCTGTCACACACCGTCTCTCTCTTGCAGAATGTGTTTGGCAACGCCACCGAGGGCTTCAGCCTGTTCAGCTCAGCAGGCTATGGCCAATCCGATCTGCTCTTCAGCGATGCCACCCACCACCTGCAGAGAGTTCTGGGTAGTTACACCTCCTGGCTGGGCCCCACTTACACCACCATGCTGCAGGCCTTCGAGTGCGAGGGTAAGAGTGATGACATGCGCCTGTTTGACTATAATGTGCACAATTGTGTTTATGTGGATTTGCTAATGAAGGGTGGGCGGCTAAGTGGCTGGAGAAGTGTTTCCTCCTTTGTGTGTGTGTGTGTGTGTGTGTGTGTGTGTGTGTGTGTGTGTGTGTCCTGTGCAGCTGCTCTCATTATTGCTCTTCTCCACCACCAGGCTTCTGCTGATGGAAGAGGGGGGAAGACATCCAGTGCACCAACTTCCACCCCGTCCTGCTGTCCCCCCCCCCCGGTCCTTGTGTTCTGCCTTCCCTCCCTGCCATCTGGGTGCCTCCGTCTCGCCATCTCTGCCTCCTTTTGCTTCGCTTTTAATTTTCAGCTTGTCTCGCCTGCATCTCACATTATTTCCTCGACCTCTTCCAACTTAGCGTGTTGTCCAGCATGCTGCCTGGCAGGAAAAAGGACAACGCTAAGAGCAGCTAACCAGTTATTTAAAGAGTCCGTGTTATTTTTTAATGAAGCAAAGCAGGGCTGAAAGGTAGGAAACATGATTGGATAGTAGAAGACAGTGGAGCAGAAATTACCTGTCACAGTCTGGTTATTTACAGATCATCTGTTTTTATTATGATAGATATTTTGAACATTAATCCTCTCCCAAATGTTCTCCCACCGCCTCAGAACTCATTTGCATACCCCAAAAGTAGCTGTTCTGAACCTGCTTGTCTGCTGGGAAATTTTAGCTTCCACCTTCCTCCAACAGGGTCTGTCTCTGGCACTGAACAACTGGGTGCTATTAACTTTGACATTAGGAGTCTCAGTTACTGTAAAAGTGTGTGTGTGAGAGAGAGAGTGTGGCTTTCCCACAGCCATTATTGCCCTAATTGGCAGTCTGGCATATTATACTGTTAGTGTGTGACAGAGGAAACGTATGTGTGTGTGTGTGTGTGTTTATGCGCTTGCATGTGTTGATAGCCACTTTCCCATGGCTTGTATTGCTCACTACCTTGGATCACTGCTTTCTCACGCCTGGTACGGTGACTCTGACCACGCAGCATTGTAACATTTACGCTGTTTGGAGAAAAAAAACCCCATCAAGGCTGCGACCGCCTGAGTGGCTCTTTTGGAGGAATGTCATTTTCTCATCTGTTCGCATCGCTCAGATTCCCCGACACATGCTCGCAATACGTACGCCCGCTCCGCTTTTTCTCCACAGAAATGACTGTTTTGTTCACCAGCTGTGCAAAAAGAGGCCGATTTTAATCACGAAAAGCAAAGGATGTTTGAGGCTCACCAGTCGGTACTCAGCTCATTTATTTATAACCGCATAACGATCATTAATTTTTCAAACATATTAAAGCCAGCATAGTTGTACAATTACAGTAAAATGATCAACCGGTTTATGAGCCGTACTTGACCTACTGAATCATGTACTGTAAATTGCAGAATAGTCTATAAATCTGCGTTTTTTTTTTTTTTTTAAAGTCACTCTGCAACCCTGAGCTCAGATCTAAACTGGAAGCTGGATGAAGTTCTCCTCACCACGCAGGAAACACCCACAGCTGACAGAAAACGTACAGCTGCAGGTTTTTGCTTCAAAAGCAAACCCGAAGCATTGATTTTCAAACCTAGCCATGTGTGTGTTTCTAATATCTGCATTCAACTCGGGTTTGGACCATTGGTGCTGTTTTCTTTTTAATACTCATGTCCGATTGCTTAGAACAAGATGTAAATAGTCCTCTGAATATGTAGAGCTGCAAACTTTCTTCTTTTTTTAAACTAACTAAATAAATGATAAAAAAAAGTCCCGTTTTCCCTTTCATGGCGACTTCTATCACTGACACATTTTTTTGCACAATATCTGTTTGGAAATGAAGGTACAATGTGTGATATGCTCCAGTGTATTAGACAAGTGAATCGGGGACACGCAGTTATCATCAGTGGTCCCTGTAACGAAGGAGACACTCATAGCAGACCCAAAAAGCCCTTCTGGCACAGCTTCACCTCATTTACAACTTTAATCCTTCAGAGAAAGCCCGCTCGTGATGGAAAAGTACCATTTAGCGATGAGCAGAGACTGTAGATTGAGCTGCACTGCAGCAAAACGCTGCAATCACCGTCCGTACTCGGATTTCTTGCAGCCCGCCTTGCTGTAACGCACCGACGAAAACACAAAACTCTGCCTCGGTCCTGTAGTGAAGAACAGTGATTCTTAGTAACTGAGTGATTCAATTAAAAGTAAAACAAAAGACCTCATTTTAAATTCTAAATGCAACAAAAAAACAAACATTTCTAACAAAACTTATACCTTACATTAATCGTAATACGCTCAGCTTAGAATGCACACATGTTGGATTTGCACACATAATTCGTATAATAAGCTAATGACATGCAACATGGCGTTTCAAATAACTAATTCACTATTTCACAAGACGACTCTGTCTTGTAGTTGCCTGTGAGCCACTCCACCCTACGTTTTATTTTCCAGCTGCCTTCTTTCCTTAAATATCCAGTTTTTTACTCAACTATTTGCCTCCTTGCCTTTAGAGAAAAAAAGAGACTTTTTCCAACTGTGCTGTATTCTTTTTTTTTTTTCAGTTCTTGAGCAAAGGGCCGTGCGTCTATATTTAGTGTCAGAACTTGCACCGAACCGTCAAGTGTGCTGATGTGAGCTAAATCCCACAGCAGGGTTATTAGACGTCTGCGGCATCAAAACCTACTCTGCTTTGATGTTTCTTTTAGTTGGTACAAAAAATACAATTTTTAAAACGAGTAATGGGTCGAAGTTTCACAACATGAAATGTAAACTTTTTATTTATATATGTTTTTTTGGTTTTCACGTTAGAAGTAGTAAAGTAAAACTCTGGGCTTATCTCGGGAATAAAGTAACTGCATGTGAGCAGGAAAGTGACCGTAAAATATGGTGTCACACACACACACACACACACACACACACACACACACACACACACACACACACACACACACACACACACACACACAAAATGAGAGAATCTCTTTGTGAAAGAAAATTCAGTGTCTACTTTGTGTTGCGTCATTCTTCCACTGAGTAAACTTCAGCTGATATTTTAATTCAGGATTTATCTGATACCTGAGGCTAACAGGTTTGTGTAGCTTTGAGGGAATTAAAGCCCATTCTCTTTTTCAGAAACATCTTTTTTCTGATATTTATGATTAAAATACCTCCTTTTGTTATTTTTGCGCCAGTAGTTCTGCTCAGACCTTTGAGCTCATACTCAGTTAAATCAAAAAGGGATTAGCTAGCTTGTTGATAGTTAGCTTGTTGGTTTAAAACGGTTTCAAGTGAATGGATCAAAGGCTTATTTAGCAATAATACTTGTAGTCTTTTCATCTTCTCATGACACTTAGAGGCTGTTCAGTCTCATTGTTTGTTGTTTAATCAGGTGAATACAGTGCAACATGACTGCTCAGATTGGTGTCCTGTGACTGATAGCACGTTACAGCTTACAGTGACCATACCGGGTCCAACCAGCTCTAAAAACAATCAGAACTAACATTAAACTGAGGAGAAATTCCCTCATACGATATCCTATATCCTGTAATGATAAAATCCCTGAAACGTCCAGGTAATAACTTTGCTGCTGGTGTAGGGTTGTGTTATCTTAATAGGGGGTTCTACTGAGGGGCTCAGGACAGATTGTGTTCAGACTAACAAGCGTGTGTGGATAAAAGGAGACAATCCACCTCCAAAGGTGGTTTGAGCCTGTATTTAGTGCTATCCTAATACAATCTGATCACTAAGAACCAGTTTTAATGACAGGTCTCAGAGCACACTCAGGTCGGCAGACTTTCCCAATTAATTTTGGTCCTACTTGTGGAACTAAAGCTAACTTTGAAAAGAAAATTAACCTCTGGTCTTAAAGTTTCCGCCCACATGTAAAGACTTGTTAGAGGCCCTGATTGTGTACCCTAATATGGACACAAAGCGTGTGGAAAAAGGTATAAACTGCACTTTGAATCGATGTAGTTTCTGCTTCTTTACTTGCAGGAAATCTTTTAGCTTCACCGTGAGATGAGCCATGATGCATGTTCGTGTGAATTCATGTAGACCCGGGCAAACAAGGCGACAATCTTCGGCGACTTTGCGGGTGTCTTTTATTTACGTCGGCCCCAGTGGTGGTGCAGGCGGGACGCGATTCGACCAGGGGTTGGGAGGCGAGAGCGGCAGAGAGGCGGGGGTTGACAGTGATAGAGGGAGAGGAGATAGAAGAGTGACAGGTAATCCATCAGAGGCCTGACTGTCATTATTCAATTACCACCCATCCTTAGCTCTCTTGATAACCCCAACACACCCAAACACACACACGCGGAAGCTACACACCCACACAAAGACGCAGTGAGAAGTTGGTCTGCAGATCCTCTTACAGGAGGTGCTGTGTGGGTGGCGAGGTGAAGTCGGTCACGGGACTTGGCTCTAGTTTCCTAAATGCTTTTAGTGCAGCAGACCTTCAAATCTCCACTCCTTCCTCTCCTTACTTACATCTTTCATCACCGTTTCCCCCCATTCATCTCTTCCTGTTGCCTTCTACCATCTAACCCCTTCTTGCGCCCCCATCTGTTCCCACCATATCTCCTTCTTCCCTCCTCTCTCCACAGTTTATTCCATCCCCTTGGCCACGAGGCGATAAGAAATGTGGAGGACGATAAGATGCCAGTGACACCCGGCTTATCGCCGTGATCCCACAGTGCTCTCCAGATCACTCGCACAATAAAAGCTAAGCAGACAATGGAGAAACACACACGGGACACGGCTCATGAGACTGGCTATCAGTGGTATGTTTTCGCACTCGGTTCGTGTGACATCCATGGTGATGCTCGTACTGGGTGACCACGAGCTGCAGACTGAGTGTGAAGCATCGAGGAGGAGGATGTTTGTGCATGTTAGCAGGTGTGTAAATGGAAAGGGGTGCGACACAGCGCTGCAGAGAGTTGTGGACATGAAACACTAGATGGCACTGTCCTCCCAGTGGGCCTCAGCAGCCTGCGGCTTTATCAGCCTGTAGCCATTGAAAGACCTCAAGGAACACACGTTTTAATGATGTTACTACACTGTTTCTGCATCCTTCTGCCACACATCGTCTACAGTTTCCCCGCTTTTCTCCATCTGCTCACCCCTTTCTTTTCTGTTTCTCCAAATGACCTTTGTTCTCTCCTCCTCCTCCTTTCTGATGTCCTTCCCGTGTTCCAGATCTTTCTGTCTTCTGTCTTAGTTTCTCTCACTCCAGTTTCCTCATCTATTTATTTTCTCTCACCGCCTCTTCCTCTGTTTTTCTGTTCCTTTCACTCCTTTATTGTCTCCTCCATGTTCCTCTCCTGTTTAATTAAACTCTCCTTTTTGAAAGAAGGGTACAGAACCTTTCAACATTCATAGATGTTTGCCACAAAATGTACTTCAGATTCAAGTATTATGCATTTCACTCATCAGATTATTATAACTAAAACACTATGCAAGAACTGTTAGAAATGTAAATGAATGAAGTTGAGCTTTGTAAATGTACATATTATGTATAAACCAGATTAATCTAAGACAAGAAAAATAATTAAACCACTCTTATCAATATGATAATGCAGGGTCTCCTCACAGGTTGCTTTGGGAGCGTGGAATTTCAGTAAATTTATAAATAAGACTGGAACAGCAAAAACTCCCACCTTACTGCCAAAAACTGTTCACAGAGAATGTGACATCCCACCACAGTCAGTTCAGTCTGTGTTAAATGAAGTTGCTAAAAAGTCCCACATCGAAAATCCAAGTCTAACTCACTGCTTTTTTGTAAAACCCCACAAGGACCTGCGACCTTCTTGCTGCCCTTGTGTTGTAGTCTGTGCTTAAAACTTTGGCAGCAACTCTTGGTGTCTGCCCCGTTAGCAAATTATTTTACGAACCACTGGGTGGATTTCATTCAAACTTTCAGAAATGTAATTCTTGGGTGTGCAACTACAACTGATTACCCTTTGCAGTTACCCCAATTCAAGATGGCCACCACCGTGAATCAAACACAGAAATGGCTATAGTTTAGTCAAATTTACAGATACTGAGCTAAACATTTGGTGCTAGTAGCTGAGCATACACATGCTCCGAACAATGTATGAGATCGTACATTATGTCATTTCCAACGTTTGACCAAAACTTCGCCCCATCTCATCATAAGATGATCTTAGTTTAAAACTCTGGCATAAAAGACGGTGGCCGATATACATTTCCCTTTATTTTATTTTGTTTTTATGGTTTTAGAGTGGTAATATAAAGTAGTTATTGAACTGATGTACCAAACTTTCAATTGAGTCTTTCTGGATTTGTGGAAAAAAAGCCCAAACAGAAATACGAAAAAAGATCACCTTTTTTGTTGCCACAATAAAGAAAGGTTTTAGTTTTTCTGGGCAGGTTAAGACAATTTTACAAAAAAAAAAAAGTAATTTGGGACATGTAGTGTAGTAACTGAGACTGTTTTGAAATCTGCAATCTGTCTTGGTTGTAAAGTTGGAAAGAAACTGAAAATCTCTGGATGCACTGAACTGGCTTCATAGCTTTATATTTCTTGTCACTGGAAGGACGAGAAATATGGTTTAGCTAAAACCATGACTTCGTTTTTCATTTCTAAACCTAACCAAGAGGTTTTAGTGGCTGTAAAATGACTGAATGCAAAGTGGGCGATTGTGAATAATTGTGAATAATTTTTAGACTTGCCAGGAATAGTTCAAACTGTTGTTTTTCAGATAGATGACAAAGATGGTAAATTTGATTAGAGGCTTCATTTTTATTACTCTCAAAGTTAAACATAATGGTGTGGACTTTGAATGAGACTTAGTTTCCTGACATGTTCTTGTCTCCACTTCTTACCTTTAATTATTCCTCTTCTTGTTTTATATCTACTCCCTTTGCTTTTGCTTTACTTTTCTCTCGTCACCGAAACAGTGAATTTTCTCCTCTTAATTTTTTTTTCCCTCAATGCTTCTCTAGCATGTATTTTCTCTCCTCCTGCCCTTTTTCCTCTCCTCTCCTCTCCTCCATGGGGCAGCAGCTCTGTAATGTTGTTAGGACATGCTCTCATTAATAACCTACACTCTGAGAGTCTTTGCTAGCGGAGCGTGAATCTCTCGTCCGTTTGGGGACGAATAGAGGGTGTTTCGGCGTGCGTGATGGCGCGCGTGCGTCCATAAAGCAGGGAGAGGAGACACACAGCAGAGAAGGCACAACGGCCGGGTGTGATGTGCAAAAAGCCATGTTGATTTCTCCCCCTGTTTGATGGTGGTGAATCATCTTGGTGGTCCAGCATGCTTTAATGCATGTGTGTGTGAGCTGTAAGTAGATGTGTGGCTCAGCACCGGTCGTCCTTGGGTCTCACCCCATTGAGGGACCTTGCCTTTGGGCACCCTGTGGCCCTGCACTCATTACTGCTAAATAGACACACACACACACCTATTCGCACACCTCAAAGATGAGCTGTCACCCACCTCCAATTACAGGCAGACTGCAGGTCTGGTCTTCAAAGTTTGCATGTGTGTGTAAGCCTAAAGTGTGCTCACTTCCTCAAAAAAAAGAACAATTTGCGAGTTTCCATTTCTAAACCTCATTAGGAGAAGAGGATGTCTTAAGTCTCACTGATAAACATGAAAGCGCAGATAATGGCCACAGTCAGGCAATTAGTGGTGACAGGAGAAGTTAAGGGAAGTTAGCGAGTGTAAGGCAGCCCAAGTTTAACAAGGGTGTGTGTGAGTGTGTTTGGGGGCAGTAGGTGTGAGGGTATGTTAGATTTATGCTCCGTGTGCCACCTCTGTCTGTTCCTGCACTCCATAACGAGCCAACAGGTGTGCGAGGCGGCAGCAGGCTGGACACTGACTAATGCAGGGCTAATGGTCACACACACACACACGCACACACACATAGAAGTAACGCATTGTGCAATCATTGTTGTCTAACCTTAGCTGTACACTGAGCAAAAACAAAAAGGAGGAGGCAGGGGATGAGAGAGGGTGATTAAATAGTCTTGTTAGCCCACAGTGTGGTTGAGAACATTAAGAGCTGGGCCATTCATCAGTATAACACACACACACACACACACACACACTATGCATATCCGCTCATATTGATTGCACAAGTTAAAATTGTCTCTGCTTGGTGAGCCAGAGAATTCACACAGGGTGAGAGCCAGAAACATACACACACTAGAAAAAAAAAAAAAGAAAAAACCCTACCATTTACACACACACACACTTTCTCTTTCTGTCTCCCTCAAACAGATTAATTTTCCATCACTTACCCCTTCTGTCATAAGTGTGAGCACCGACTCATTAAAACTCTCGAAACTCCCTCCCACACCTCCCGATCAGTGTCTCTCTCACAAGTGGACAGGGCTCTCCAGTTTTTTCGTGTGTGTGTGTGTTTTTTTTTTTTTTGGAGGTGGATACAGAGAGTGAGAAAAGAAATTACAAACACACACACACACACACACAGACACACACAAATCAAGGAGGGCTGTCAAAGTAAGAGGAAATGAGGGGGGGAAAAAAATAACAGGTGCATCGTCAGAGGAAAAAGCAGACAAAACGAGCGAGGAGGAGGGAGGATTTCTGCAAATAGGATGAAGAATGAGCAAACATGGGGAAGGACAAACAGGGAGGCTGGAGGAGGTGGTGAATCAGGGCACAGGACTGAAGAGGATACATTCAGAGGGTTAATGAGAAAGTGAAAACACTCGGACTATGAGAGGACAAAAAGAGAGAGAAAACAAAAGTCTTTGCTTAAGCAAAGATATGTTGAGAAATGACGGTGTTGTAGCTGTTTTGGTTAAAATACTTCATCTCGTATGATATCTCAAGATGCCACACACAGTATATGTTGAGGATGATGCTCGGGTACCATCACATCAAATTTTAGCTCAATATTTGTAATTTTGACAGAGATATAGCCATGTTTGTATTATTTAGTTTAGATTAACTGTAGCAGCCATCTTGTATTGGATTGTCTCCAAAGGTTAATCAATTATAGATGTACATTCACTGATTACTTTCTGAAAGTTTCATTTAAATCTGCCTAGTGGATCTTGAAATATTTTGCTGACAGACTGACGTAAAATTGCAAAGTACAGTTTTTAGGAAAGCAGATGCATTTAGTGGATGATTAATAAATGAAATGATGTGAAAGGAAATAAGCAAACAAAGTAGATTTGCTAAAAGGACACTTACATGGAGGAGTCTCTCAGTAATTTCCAAACATGAAGCTTCTTGTTATCACTGTTTAAGTTTAATCGTCAGCCCAACACTGTTTTAATCATCAGGGTGATGCAACTTATTACCTCTTTATTGCCAGAAATATTATGATAAATGCGTCCCAAGCAGGCCCGTTATTAATCCGATCAGGGCAGACATTAGCTCGATCAGTCAGCATGCTGCTGATAATAACTCCTGATTGTTGTGATTTAGTCCCGACGCCTCGACAGCTGGGGCTGTGTTTAGGGACCATTAGTTACAGAGAGACGGAGGGGAACCGGGGGAAACATCGAGAAAATAGGAACTTGTCAGTCAGGAAGCAGAAAAGGGGGAGGACAATAAAACATACGCCACAGCAAATGGGAGGCAAGACGAGAAGGAGGAGGAAAATGACCACAAATTAGGTGTTTTGTTGCTTCAAACTGTGGACATACAGGAACGTAACGGCAAATACAGTAACTGAGACAAAGAACGTACATAAGGGCTGGGCGATATGACCGAAAATTACGATATTTTGGAGCTTTATTGTGATTTAATGTTTAATTCAACACTATTACCTAACACAGGGAGTTTGACCTCTGACCTTTGTTCCCTCACTGGGATAGAAAACAACAACTCTTACATCCGTCCAGCTCCAGAACAAACATCAAGAAGCAGTCGCTCGTCGAGTAATGTCGCTTGTGTGCGGAAAACCCCGGAGATCCGATCAGTCACACACAAAGATACCATGTGACGACAACAGACCAGAGTGAAACATGAATGACAATTAACCAAGCTCACAGAACCAGCTGTATTTTAGGATGGGAAGGCGAGGAAGTGGCGATGCATTTGAAGCGCCTGGGAAAAAACAAACTTGTACTGAAAATAGTCATTAAAGCTTATCTGTTTGTATATTGCTAGAGGGAAAACTTGCAATATATCTGATATACTTAATCACCCATCTCTAATAAAGATGTCAATCTCATCAGTCAGCTAATTTTCTTCAGGGGATCAATGAGGTGTCTTTCTTTTCTATTTTATTCTCTTAAAAAACTAATTATCTGGGACTTTTGGATGAGACAATTTTTTAATTTAGATGACTGGAACATGTTAAAAGACTTTTATGTTCAGCTCAGTCACTCAAAACAAGCTGGTGAAGCTTTTCAGTCGTCCAGAACATGGTGATCGTAGCAACTTCAATCCACTTCTTCTTTGATTCTTGAAGATGTTTACACCCCCTTTATCTAAGCAATTTTTTTTCTTTTCAAACTCTTCTTGACTTGCTTTTGAATTTGCAAACCTCCTCAGATGACGAGCTTTTTGTTCTCACATAAAAAAGTCGCACTGCCTTTTAACTGAACTTGCCAGGATTCATGTGAAGCTCGTTTTTACAATTTGTTGTCCACTTGACTTCTTTACATTTTACAAAAGTTACAAACTCAAATCTTTGCCTCAGTTCTCTCTAACAACTAGAAATGTTCAGATTTGCTTCTGTAGAAAACTGTGCATGTTTCCCATTAATGAACAGCAAAGAACTGGGAGCTCCAGTAGCAACCCATGGAAATCTACGTGAGTTTTTCTCACATTGTTGTAATCAGCATGTCCCAGCAGGGCATATACCTTATATTCAGTGTCTTTTTAAATATACAACACATTTAAAGTACAAGAAAAAACACCTCATTATTGGATTTTTGCAGAAAACTGTATTTTTTCTAAATCAGATGTGTTGAGTTCTAAATTTAAAGCCACCATGTTCGACGTTTCACGAAGAAACATTTATCCGAAACCCCCAGTGATTTCTCTTTCCTTTAACTGATGACCCTGATGTACAGCTGATAGTCAGCATGTGCCTGTGCTTTGAAGATTTAGCACAAAACAGTGAAACAAGGTCGACAAATTGTGTGCACATTCAGCCTTTTTTTTTTTTTTTCCTGTGGTCTTTTCTGAAACGAGCACCAGAAAAGGTACAATAAAGCACAAAGTCCTTCACGCTCTGTTTGAGTTACAAGGACTATTTGTTTTGGCTCCCTTGCATCGCCTTAATCTTTCAACTTGCAGGACGGCATATTAGGAAAGCTGCTTAATAAAGCTGAACCGATTGTGGCTCCTGATTACAAGCCCCGGTTCACTTGTAAATGGGCTCTTTAAACATAAAGGGACTGATTACAAAAAAATGCAATAAAGTGAACTTTTATACTATGGCTTTAAAAAGAAAGAAAGAAAAAAAAAGGACAAACTTTAAGTGTGCCTGTGCACCCTGAGATAATCACGACTAAATTAGTTTGCAAAAACAAGAGTGGACTTTGTTTTTGTGCCAAGCCAATCGGTTTGCGGCCTCCCTCTCCGCGGCAAGAATGTTGCTCAGCAGAAACAAATCCCGAATGAAGGACACCCAGAAACTTAAAGCTCTTAGCTCTGCGGCACCCTGCTGTGGCACACGGCGCCACACAAGCTCCCGTTGCACTTCCTGCTGTAACCTGGGCGTGCATTGCATGTGAGCAATGGAGCAGAACGAACAACGGAGGAGACACTATCTGACACAACGCGCATTAATTTTAGATTAGAGCGCAGCTAAAGGAGCAGATCGGTGCTCACGCTCACACCCGTCGACGCCTGTTACACCGCGAGTGAGGCACTCCTTATGAATATTACACACCTCCCCGTGTTAAAAGCTTCCTCTCTCGGCGACATGGCTGCAAGCAGCGCTGCGGCTGTCAAACCAGTGTTGGAGAGGCAGAGAAAAAGGGGTGTGGATGTACAGAATGTAACCAGGAACTGTGTGTCTGCGGCTGGGTGTGTGTACAAGATGATGGAGAAAAAAAAAAGAAAACATTTCTGGGCGGATATGTTCCTATCATCACACTGCAGTCAAAGGCAGTAAACCCACAGAAAGCATGAGAGGAAGAGTATCCTGAACTGTGTGTGGATGGAGGGCATTTTAACATCACATATGATTTCAAAGTTGTGATTATAAAGTCTTTGGGACGTCTAATATAGAGAATTACAAATTTCTTCTAAATTAGTTTAATCTATGCGTTAAGGTTTGAAGCTCACGTGTCTCTATCAGAAATTATCGTTTGTGATAGCACTTTTGAAATATGATCAGGTGAAATGCTGGTACGTGAGATGCATTAGCACTCACGTTGTGAATGACTCTCAGCCACTACCGCATCAGATTTTAGCTCAATATCTGTAAAACTGACTGACTTTTAGTCATTTCTGCGTTAGCTGTGACAGCTAACTTGAATCAGGTTGACTTCAGAGGTTGTAGATGCACATCCAATGATTACTTTCTGAGAGTTTCCTTATCTGTCAAGGGGCTCATAAGATATTTTGCTAACAGACAGACACAGGCAATTACATGGTCAGCTACCGCCATGAAAGGCAAGCAATAAATATGTACTGAAGAATCTTTTTTCTTTGTCAAAGCGGACAAACGGTGCCACCCTGATGAATCATCTCCAGATATTTTGTGAATCACCGGAGGATGTGTTTCTAATAGGCGGCTTTATTTTGTCGTTTTTGTTGCCTGTTCAGAGTTGAGCTGACAGCAAATCAATTACATCAATATCATACAGCAGGCTATTATCCTTCAAGATGGGTCAGCAGAAACGTTTATTATATTACATTATATGCAGGGTACTTCTATGGTCCAGAGTGCAATAAAATCATCACTAGCTTGTAGCCTATCAAAATAGTTTAATATGATAGTTCACACAGTATGACAGCTTTTACATGAAGCTTTAAGACATCTCAGGAACCTAACAGTGTTGAGTCGAGTCCTGTGGATGGGGTCTTCTTTGCTGGAACGTTTCATCTTTTATCCAAGAGACTTCTTCAGTCTGAGGAATTGCAGCACCTTCACATAGAGAATCAACCAGTTAGTTGTGACATCCAAAGCTAGTTGGACCATCAGCCTAATGACTGATCATTAGGGCACTGATAGTCGCTTGCTATTCCCAGAGGGGTGAGTGATACTAGCAATAACAGCATTGTAGGAGGGTTACAGTTGGACACTGAGGCCTGTTTAATTCTCTTCACAAAGATGGCTTCCTTTATTCCTCTCTCGAACCAATGTCCACTGGCCTCCAGATGGGAGTAAACCGCAGAGTCTTGGCCTGGTGGTTGCTCTTCTATGCTGGTTCATCTTTCTGGTCAGTGGCTGCTTTGTTTCCTGGATGTATAACTAATCACAGTCCTCCTGGCACTCAACAGCATACACAATATTACTCTGTCTCAGGAAAATAAACAAATTTAATCTTTTTGTGGCCAAAGGTAAACTTTAAAAAAAAAAAAAACTTGTACAAGAGTTACAGACACACTCAAAAGAAGTAAATTAGCTCCTGACTTTGTCATTGAAGAGGGAAAATTTATTTACCTTATTTTTATGAGAAGCTAAGACTTTTAAAATGCAAATCAGCTAAAGCCAGTCAAGTTTTGGATCAAATCCCTGGTGGAATTTGTTTAATTTTTTTCCACATTTGAAGGTTATGTTCATCTTTTTAAAATATTACTTATATTTACTTTAATTTTTCTCCTTTCTTACTGTGTTGTTCTTCCTTGTTTTTACTCTGAGTTTACATGGTCACTCCTTGTTGCTGTTTAAACGGCTTCATGTTGCAGCAGCATCAGTTCTAGTGCTATAGTAAAGCCAGACATGTCTTTTTAAGAACTAAAACTAGGCTCTTGCACCCTCAGTAGTGCCTAATGTTATCGGATCATTAGTCTGGTTCTGAGCTTTGTTCCATGTGGTTTCCTCAGTGCTAACAAGGTCTCTCCTTGCACCACAGATACAACCTTGTCTGCCCGTCTGCCGGCTCGCCTCAGCCCAGCCATCTGGCTGCCTGTCAGTCTCATCAGCAGCAGCAACACTGGCTTCCAAACCTTCTGCCATCCTGCTTAGCCTCTCCACCAGCCACGTTCACCTCCAAGCGCCAGGCTGCCTGCCCGCTCTCCACCAGCATTCCAGTCTTTATTACCCCCACCTGATCAGACACTAGATCACTGACTCCCCAAATCTACAGAGACGCCTTGTTCCACCCGCTTGGCCTCCTGCCGTCAGTAAATCTGAGTGAAATTCGATGGCTTGAGTTTACAACTTTAAGCTGCTGCAGGACCTTATCATGTAAACAAATGTACTTTAAGAAAAATTGCATCAACCAACTGTATAATCTTATTTTAAAATTTAGGGCTGTGGGACACTCTGTGACTTAATTAAGCATTTGAATGAGTGCTTGTTCAAAAAGTCAATATGAATTATGCAAAAGATTCTCTCGACCTCTCGAGGCTGCATACACTTGAAATGTAATACTAGATCCTAATTCCTTATTTGAACAAATCAAATGTCAAACCTGCAGAGTTTACTAAAGACCCAACGACGTTCAAGTGAGCCCATTTGAGAAAACAAGTCATAAAAACTCTGTACAATTTAGGTGACATTTAGTACATTTTACTTCTTTCCTTTAACTTATATGCAGTGTTTGGTAGTTTTCAACAGTTCTGCAGATGTGTGCCAAGTATTAATAGCACCATCACCAACATATACGGGTCATAAGGCAGCAGCTAAGTTTGCTTCCTTGATGTGTTGCAAACGAAGCGCTGCAAATGTTGTGAGTTGGAACAGCGGTGCTGTTGCCTCACAGCAAAAAATGTTGCAGATTTGAAGCTCAGATGTTGCCTTTTTATGTGGAGTTTGTATGTTTTCTTTGTGCGTGCGTGGGTTTTCTCCAGGTACTTTGGTTTCCTCCCACAGTCCAAACAGATGCTTGTCAAGCAAACTGGCAATTCTTTACCTTAAATGTGAGTTTGTGTGTACCTGGTTGTCTGTGTCTTGTATCTCTGTGTTAGCCCTGTGATGGACTGGTGACCTGCCCAGGGTGTACCCCCATCGCCCGTTGAACACTACAGACAGGCACCAGCTTCCCTTGACTCTAAAGAAGAAACAAGCGGGTATAGAAAACAGATAAAAATGCTCGTTACTGCCTTTTTGAGTCATATCCCTTCTCAAATGTGTTCTTAGTGATCTGGTTACCGGTTATCTTTAATTAGAGTGAACAAAATCACCACAGATTTGTTGCTTTAACAAACCAAACTGTACATCTGAGAAACAAGAGCTCCACTAACCAGGCTAACGATGATAACTACTGTGCTCTGCCATCCATTACACTTGATGAAACAGCAATACAGTCCAAAACTGAATGGCATTAAAAGCTTAAAATGAATTAAAAACTTGTGATTGCATTTTGGGTTTTCTGTTGGTTATAGATAAGGAGACAAATTAAAGGTAAATATGAATCTCATAAGTCCTCTTGACTCTTAGGCTTAATGTTTGGCCTCATGCCACTCCAAAAGTATTAGTGTGAACATGTCTTTTGGTTTGTGCAGTTCAGCCTCGGCTCTATGTTGATGCTCGTCACTTTATTGAGAGCCCACTTAAAGGCAGCCTTAAAAATTCTCTTGTTTGTGTTTAGTCTTAGTTATCCTTCTTTGTCGCTGAGTGCAACTGAAAGTGACAAATAATTAGGAATAAAATGGAACCGATTGATCAGTTTGTTATACAATAAGGATGAACTTAAGTGCAGCTATTGTTTCCTCTTATTGTTTTTTTCCTTTGTTGTCAGTATTGCTGAGTTGATAAAGAAACAAAGCCCTTGTTCGCTCACACAACTACTCCCTTCTTCAATTTTAAATCAGCTTTTTTCCCCCAGTGAGAGCTTGATCCATACAGGGTTCCATTTGTTATGTGCGGACGTACTTTGTTAAAACCTTTCCAGCGCACACGCTCCCCCTGCTCCTCGGCTCTTCTTGGCAGCTCTCTTCTGAGGCCTCTGAAGGCAGCAGGTCTCTGCTCTACTTAAGCTAGACCTAATCTCATCTGTCATCTTCTGTACTGTAAACACACTCTGCATGTCCACGTGGCGCGCCGCTCTCTTTGTGTGCACCGAGCCGCCGTCCTCTCTGCACAGGCAGCGGAGCATATATTAGGTTCTTCAAGGATGAGCGTCCTTGAACCATTATAAAGAGCCGTTTTAGTGCTTCCTGTGCACATAACCTCTAGCACGGAGCACTGAATGAAAATGTGCACATAAAAAGGACTTTTGCTTCTTTATTCACCCGAAGGTGCTCTTTAAGAACACAAAAGAATATAATGTACTATTGAATTGACTTTCAAGCTAATGGCTGATTTGAATTGTAAAATTAAAACACCAAAGCACCACACTGCTTTTAGTACTGCTAGTTTTCGAGCAACAGACAAAAATAGCCCCCAGAATATTTTCCACCTTCATTAGATTACTTATTTGCCTTTTCATCAGTCTTAAACTTTATTCGCGATAAAACCTCATTTCATTCCAATAAAACACTCCTTGAAATGCAATGTGCCAGTGTGAATGTGCTGATAACTTTATATTATGCTCGATAATTTTATTTAGTAGAAGGTACCTCAACAATAAGATTTGTCATTTTCACTAAAGGCCCACAAAGGGAATACATAATGAAGTCCAATCAAGGAATTTTATAGCAGATTTGTTGGATTGTACATTGTACTTTGGACTAAAAATACACAAAGAATAAAGAGTGAGTCATCTTTTATTTACATTATATATAATGTGCTCGCAGTGTGTTGTAAAAGGGCTCTTTCGTCCTTAAAGTGCAGCTGCAAGTGCTTGTGACTGAGACACAAAAATGAAATAAATACAGTCATAACTCTACAATTACAAGTTTCAGTCTGACTCTGAAAAATACTGTGAAGCGAGGAGGGAAAAGGAAAAACTGAAGGCTCAGTATGCCGCAGTTTTAAACTGAGATCATCTTCATACTGAGTTGTTCTTGAGCAATCTGTTGGAGCTCAGAATATGTGCTGGAGATCACTCTCAGCTACTATCACACCAAATATCAGATCAGTAGCTGCAAAATCACCTGAGTCATAGCCACTTTAACTTTGGCTGGAGTTACACGTAAACTATAATTTCTAGTTTAGAAAGATGCACAACATTTACATTTTTAATACTTTTTTTTTCCAAAGCAGCCATGAGACTCACAAACGCCCTTTTTAAACATCTCGACTTGCTAATATGAGTTTACCAGTGATTACAAATGTTCCCAGGAAGGACTATATATTCATTTAAAAAGACTATTTCACTGTGGCTTTGCCAAACGAAAAGAAACTCACACAAAATCAACAGAAGAAGAAGTTAAACACGCTGTTTTTAAAGAATAGTATACAATGTTACAATATATTTTAGTGTCTTTACAGTGGACACCTGAATCTTTGAGCAAGTGCAAAACAAGCAAATTTGTTTTTCATAAACTCTCTTGCACAAGAGAGCTATTAAATTAAAATGAAGCAGTATTTTCTGTCCACACCGGCATAATCAAAACAAATCTTAATTTAAATCACATCAGTTTCTCCCTAATCTTCTCTGTCAGCTAAAAAAGATTACAGCGTCGTATTAAATGAAAGAGAATAGTCCTCCAGTGAGGTTAAGAGTGATCTGATTTTACTGGGGAACATAAATCCCTGCAGTCTCTGCGTGCTCCTGCGCTCCTTCCCTGCAGTTTTAAAGGTTAAGAGCCTCCTATAAATAGGCGGGGCACCCCATTAAGGTTCGGATCAAGATTAGGGGGATGCACGAGACCCTTGAGCGGTGCTGGAATCTGTCATGTTGCATAAATTCCCAGACTAAAGTGACAACAATTACTCTCTAATTAGTCTGCGGAGACAAACATGCGTATTGAGGGTGAACCACTTCTGTCAGTCTTAACACAGCAGTGATGCCGTGAGGCTCTGGGGTGCAACCTACTTGTGTCAAAAAAGGCGACTCGTTTGTTTTATTGCCGCTGTAAGCAACACAAAACGGGCAACATTTACCGTTTCGTTTCATCAAAGCCACTCGGTGGAGACAATTTGAGCGAATGCAATTTTATTGATTGTTATTTTATTTGTGTGAGAGGGAATTTATAGTGGGAGAAAAGTGCTGTAAGTGTTTATCCTCTGTATGAGCTGAATGTACACGTAGCAGCACATATGCAAAAATCTGTTTTAACCAGGATAGTAACAGTTTTAAATTTTGATCATTCCTTCTATTGTTTATGACAACAGAAATCCTGAGATACTGACTCCTGCTAGAGTGATTTAAAGTAATGAGACAGTCAAGTTATGAACAAATCCCCTGTTACTATTAGAGTTGCAGTTTCTCTTGTCACCTTCCTCTGTTTTATATGCAGTGTTTTCTGTTTTGTCATATCATGTTATTTTATTAATGCGGTTACTAAGTTTCCTTGTATTCCAGATTTATTTACTTTCCCAGCTCTCCTCCATTGTTTCCCTCAGTGATCCCTGGCTTTAACTCATTGCCCACCTGTCTCTTATTTGCTAATCATTCCTGCAATCACTCTATAATCACCCCTACCAGTGTTTATCTACTGAGAGCATGTAGACTACTGTTTGCTCAATGTGACTTGTTTTGTTTCCTAACTCAGTTTTTCTGCTGCCTGGCTTGTTTTTGCCTCCATGTTTTGTTGTTGCCTGCTGCTGAAGGTGGCCACGACCTATGAGGACACGGTTGGCTCTCATCAAGTTTTGGAAAACTCCTTCTTACTTCTACGCTCTCAGTACCCACCAAATAGATTTCTAGTTGCTAATTTTTGCATCCTCGGGACACTCCTGCACCCTCTATATGCCCACTCTTGCTTGATTTCCTTGGGCTGCGTCAGGATGTGGCTACAGATATGACATCTGTGCTAGGTTGTTTCCAAGACCTTGTCATAGTCGTAGTTGTAGCGTAGGAATGGACAGTCCAGCTTTAACCCTCCTGTGTCTTCAGGTTGAATTGACCAGAAGTTACAAGGACTTTTCTACCTCTCTCGATGTCTGTCTCTTTTGAGGGCTTCAGGAGGGTTAAACTTTTGACCACCCATCCATCCATCCATCCATCCATCCATCCATCCATCCATCCATCCTCTTTCAAAATGTCTTTTTGTGGACTTCTGTTAACGCAGAACGTCCTCAGTTTTGACATTAACTCGCAATCTTTTAAAAATCACCCCTGTGCGCCAAATATTGTTTTTGCTCACTGTCTCCGACCCTAAAAAAAAAGAAGCTTTAATAGCCTGCCTGAACTGAGATACTCTGTGATTATGGGTAATTGTGTACTGACCTGTTAGAATCCAGATTGTGCCTATACACACAGCAATTACTTTAGCAGATGAGTGAAATTGGTAGGTTGGACCTAGAACGAGAAACTAAAAGATTCCTTTTCATGAACAAAGCAACATTTTACCAAGAAAATTAAATGAAAGTACAAAGCATGCTTTTATAATAAGGTCCGTTCGATTAAATGTGATGATATGGCGTGATATTGCATTGAAATTTTATTCCTTTGTAGTTTCTCTATTTGGTCTCAACTTCGTGTTGAACCCTTCCTTAATCGCATTAGCCTTTAATTAGTTTTTTTTTATTTCTATGTCTAGCACTCTACCAAATATCACTTTGAGCAGTGTCTTATTTCAGATTTCAACTTTGGAAACAAATAGGTGTTACAAATTAATTGAGTTCTAATTTTGCTTTCCATTCATCTGCTCAGATGGATCTGTCTGCATTCGGAACGTCTGGCTAATGGAGAAAACACAGACACACTCTCTGAATCTCATTACTGCACACACTCTCCTCCGTTCCCTCATGTCTCCCTGGTGGTGCTATCAGAGGGGTGTATCTGTATGTGTTCCCCGCAGCTCTACATGAGCTCCATCTCTTCATGAGCTCCATCTCTTCGCCCGCATTGACCGGCTTGAAACATGCAACACACACCAAAGCCTTCCACTTACTCTGTCAGACGCTTAGCTGCGGTCAGACGGAAAATCTATACAAAGGAGTCAGGGTCTTGGGAGTGAGGGGGGGGAAAAAGAGAGAACATCTTTAAACACACTGTAGCCCATTAGCTTTGCTCACAGCTACGAACATGAAATCCACACAGACACACTTAGAGGAATGATGATGATTATCGCAACTCTTTTTCAGGGGTCTGGGATGACCTTCTTTGTCCGTACCCCAGTGTCCTGCTGCTGCTGCTGCTGCGTGGTTGAACCAGCCAGAGGGCACACAAGGTCCACTGAGGCTTTGTGATGGATGGGCCGAGCTTATTTATGGAGGAAAACTCTGCTCTGTAGTGTGTTTGGTTTGCTGCGCGCTTCAGTGTGCAGCATGTGTGTGTGTGTAAGACTAAAACAGGTAAAAGAGTGTGTGAGGCGAGGTGGGCCTGTGATATTGAAGCGTTCAACAACCTTGACCTTGCTTCTGGGCAGAATAAGGCCAAACTCTGTGTGTGTAAGAGAGAGAGAGAGAGTGTAGTTGAGGTTTTAAAGGCCAGAGGATGGTCTAACCTTGGCAGAGAATGGGTTGGACACCAGCCAGCCTCATCTTCACCTTAATCCCAGAGCCTCATAAATCCTTCACCGGGCTCTGTAAGAGACCGCGACATATTTCACTTCATGACCCGATCTTATTTCTGATAAATTTTCACCATTATACCCCCAAAAGAGCTCGCTGAATGTCACCACAGTGAGTGCTCAGAGGAGGGTGACGGGAGCAGCACTGCCCTCCTGTACCTGTTGATGGCACCATTGAGCTTCTGCACCCTGCACCGCTATCTCCACTCATCAATAGTCAGATAAAGGCAAAAACAATCGCCCCTCACACCAGCTTCCAGCCTCCACCCACCCACCCCCAGAGCTCTGATGGATGTGTTTGCCTGCAAAACTACTTATGAAACGCTTAACAACATTAAACAACAACACTTACGATTGTATTTATCACTCCTCCTCATAGCCCCCTTTTAGTTTCTCCATCTGAAGCTGAAAGCAAATGACATAAAAATGGTTTTGTAGGTAATAGAAGTGATGAAAACATCCAAAACACTGAGCACATACAGTAGATGTATATTTAAGGCAGCTAGAGCTACTGGTGCAACGTGAACACTTGTGTTATTGAATGATTGAAAGAAATGAATGATTTGAGAGTGAAATGTAGGAATTAATTTTTTTATCTCACCTTTATTTGCTTTAATCATGAAATACAATGTAAACATGTAGTAGTGATAATTAAAAACTAGCTTTGCTTCATCAGCTAATGTTGTATCCACTTAAATCACAGGAAGTTGGAGTTTTGATTCCAACTACATCAAATGAACCGGTCTTCTTAGAGAATATCAGAGGACTGTTTTGTCTGGTGTAATTATATAGATCCACACTGGCAATAGGTCCGTTTGCATTATTAATACCTTCATATTACAGAGTTCTGCTGGGGCAACCAGCAAAGATCTGCAGCACAGAAGAAATCAGATATGACAAACATGTTGTTTGTCACCGAGGCAAGTTCTCAATACTGTCTAATAAAAGATGGAGGCAGAGCGAGGCGAGCTTTCTTTCCAAACAGGCAATTTTCCTTTTGCCTTAACCCTTACCCTGACCCTAACTCTAACCTCCACCCTGTCCAATACCACAGACAAAGAGCACATATTTCATGTGTTCAATCATTGTCGCTGACATTATAGCCATTGGCTGTGCTGTCAGGCGTGACTATATACTGGCTAACCCTCAGGTCCCTGCAAACACAGCGACAGCAGCCCTTCAGCCTCCCACAGCGATAGTTGCCTGGGAAATAGAAGTACAGCCTCCCTGTGATCATTTCAGGAGCAATCCTGCCTAACAGCTCTGGGCTTTATGGCTCTGCTGCTTCTGGTGATTCACACTCTGTCATATAGTGCAAGCGCAGCTACACGAACAGACTGATTCATGAATGCACACACACTCGCACATAAACACCCTCTGATGCACACCAACACACGCTGGCAGTGCTCAAATACAGGTACACAGAAAAACTAGTTGCACTGGAAATACACATCTGGTCACAACAGAGAGGTACACACGCCTGGGGAGAAAACACCAGTTCAAGGGACAGACTGTACATATCAAAACAAAGTATATGACTGCACAACAAGCACATATTTGTATGCTCTGGATAGAAATACTTTCTTTGGTCCTGTTATTTTAGATTTCAATAAAATCATAACTGTGTCAACATGAGAACTGACATGAAGAGTCAGAACAGCATGTGTTGTCAGAAAGTTTGGACTAAACTAAAACCTCCAGCTCGAGATAAGTTGTCTCTAAAGCAGAAAATAAAAGCTGTAAAGTTTTTGAAAATTGTCAATAGTAGCCATAAATTATGATTCATAGATAGTTGTACACAGTTATGATATTTGTACACGAAGGAAGACCACGACAGGCATTTAGCACCTTTTTCACTTGTGTAATGCTTTTAGAAATTGAGATGTAAAATCTCTTTGTGCTGCACGACGCTGTGTTTAGACTTTGGAGCTCTCAGCTGAACAAACAGGTGTGAGCAATCTGAAAGTCCTGCAAACATTTTAAAATAAGAAAAATAATGGTTTGGTGGAAAGTCAGCTAACAGTCCTAAAATCAGCATTTGAATTAAAATGTATCTTTTTGAAATTATTAGACTTTTCCTGTAAAATGTATTAAATAAAAATTATGAACAAATTCATTTTAAAAAATGACAATTTTTCACAAGTTTATTGTCCTCACGGTGTCTTTTTTGTCAGACAGCTTTAAGCTATAGAGTTAATGACTTTATGGTAATTTATTTTAATTACTTTCCTACAGAGTCTTATGCCCATTTATTATTTTAATGTTTTTCTCTTCTTGTTGTATTTTATTTTATTGTGTGGCACTTTGTGGCTTATCAGTAGGTGCTATATACTGTGAATAAACTTACTATTTACTTTTTCATTTACCGATGTTAGCCTAACGTAAACACATGGGTAAATAGTTTTCATGAATTCCTTTTCTGTCATCCTGTTCTTAGTAAATAAGACATTGTGTCCCTAGGCGCGATAAGAGAAACTTCTTACGACTTTAAGGAAGACAGCACGGGAAAGAAAAGTAAAATAAAACTAGAGAAAATGCAATTTCTGTAAAAATGTGGTGTCAATGCTAAGTGTTAAATGATTCTGCTCAAAGTTGCCAAAGAAACTAAACTTGTAAAAGTAGCAGGACACTAGCTAAAATATACAAATAGCAAAAGGTAGCTAAAAGCAGTAAAAAGCTAGCTGAAAGGTAAATGTAGCAAAAGGCTAGTTCAAAGCTAAAAGTAGCAGAAAAGCAGCTAAAAACCAAAAGTAACACAAAAAGGCAAAAATAAAGCCAGTTTGCTGAAGCAGATTTTTAAAGAGAACCATGTTTTTGAAGGAATTGAAAAGTTCTCAATGTAAAAACATTTGTAAATAAAGTTAAATACTTTAAAATGTATAAAAGTTGCAATAACCAAAAGTCACTACACCCATGTGTTGATATATGAATGGTTCAAATAGCACAAAGTATGAACTGCAAAAATACATACGGAAAAATAAAAAAACCAACAGTGTGAACGCTGACTCGGCATTCACTCAGCGAGGGGAAAATGCAGCTGTCTAAAAACAAATCAGCCGCTTTGAAAGTTGAAGCTACAGGACACCGCGGGACAGATTTGTCATGTATCAGGAAGGATGATTTGTCTTTTCCTGTCCCAAAAGTGACAAGAAGAGGAAGCTGGTTCTCTTATTGTTCAGGGAGTCTGAACAGCTGTTATCATGGTTGACACTTACGTACTTCCAGGTCATTTCTCTCAGTTAGGAACCTTTCTCAGCAAAAAGAGGATTCAGCTGGACCTCTACATTATTTTTACGGCCTGCTGCATCCTCACTGGCCTTGAAGTGGCAGTGCAGGAGGCTCTCTATGATTCATGGCTTTGTTTATCACTCCTGTGACAGAAATCTCAGCTCTTGCTCTCTTTTTTTTTTTAGTTTGGCTAAACTTCTAAAGATTCAGGATTTTTTTTTTTATGTTTTCGAAAGCTGCTTCTTCAGTCTCTTTATTTATGCTGCAGCCGAATGAGCCAGGTAGTTAAAATTACACAAATAGAAAAAAAAAGCCCACCAATCTCCCATACCGTTGCTTTAAACAGGAATAAAAGAAGAGGTTTATGACATCCAGGGTTTTAATTTAGAATGCAACAGCAGACAGAACAATCAATCAGGACAGGCAATCATTTTTTAAAATTTTATTTATCAGTGCTGCCCTTTAGTCAGGATGAGAACATCTGGAAATCAGAATTTCTGAGATATTAGGAGACAAAAGCTCTGGTTTGTGTTGAAGAAGTAAAATTCATTTTGTTGGCAAAAGGTCATTAAAAGAACTCACTGCAAAGTCATGAAGACCAGATAAAAATCATAATGTAAGTAGGGGTTTGTTTACCTACGGAAACAGTTGAAGTGACTGAAAATAGGTCAAAACCTTAAACTTACCGTCTACATTTGTTTACCTACACAGATTATTATGTGACTCAAGCTTCCACAGGGTTTTCGTTGACTTTAGCTGAGTGCTTTGTTTACATTGAGTGCGTACCCGCATTTCAGAATTGCAAATCAAGATATCTGGAAAACTACGGGAGTAAACTCTTTCAAACTGCACCTTTTGATATAGTTCAGGACAACCTCCATGTTTGACTTCATGTTTTGCAGAGAGTACTTTTTAAGACAGCAGCGATAATCTGTTCAGCCACGACTACAAGCTAATAACTTGTGACTGAGAGACTTCTTTTTCTTTCTTTCTTTTCTTTTTGCCATAAACATCTATTAAAGACATCTAGCATGTGTAGAGCATAGCTGTAGTTTGTAACTGTCAGGATTTGGAGGTTATTGTTATTCTTCATGTTTAAGTTTTGGTTGATTTGTGTCTTGTACTTTGTTATTGTTATTCAGTTGTCTTTATGTTTAGTTTGGGTTTATTTCTGTCTTTGTTCCTTGTGTCTTTGTTTCATGTCATCCTTCACTTCTCCTCAGTCAGTCTCTTGTTTTCCTGCAACGCCCATCTTCACCTGATCCTAATTGTAATCACTCACCTGTGCCTACTTCCCTAATTACCCTCTGTTTTAAAACCTGGTCATTTCCTCAACTCATTGCTGGTTCATTGTTGCTTACATGCTCAGTCTCGTTGGTTTTGTGTCTTGCCTCATGTTTTGCCCCTGTTAGGATTCTGTTATGTTTAGTTTTGCTGCCATGTCAGCCTTTGATTTTGGTTATCTTTTATTTTAATAAATTAGCTCTTTTCTGAAGATGACTCTGCACTCTGGGTTCACCTCCTTGTCCAGCCAACCTGATAGTAACTTTGCTTCATCAATTTCAAATTTAGATAAAACCGATGACCAAAGCTACAGAAATAAAGCTGCTCGTAATATATTTACAACATTTTAAATTTTAAACCAAAGCTCGGTAACGTTGTTTGTGATTGCACTGTGGATGAGCACATTCACAACACATTACATAATGCTTTTTATCAACACTTGAGACAGACTTTATTAACGTCATGCAGAATTTATAAACATGGTTTGTAAACCGCTGAACACAATCTCTCACAGATTTAAACTTAATGACTTGTGATCCCACTTTGCTTTATTGTAGCTCTTACTCTCCTTTTTTGTCTCCAAGTTCAGCACTTTGAAACAGGCTGGTAAACAGTACACTCACACACACACACACACACACACAGAGTTACCAGGAGACACTCATATTTAACAAGGAAGAAAAAAAACCCAACATAGTTCTTCCTTTTTCCGGGATAACTATGTCCCATCATCAGTCCAACACAGAGTTTTAGTTTCCTCGGTAACCTCACATTGACTTTAAGACCCTATTAAAATCCTCCAAGATAAAATACAAAAAAAAAAAAAAAAAAAACCAAACAGAGCTGACAAAAATCCCTCCTAACCTTTACCAATACCCCCCCCCCTCCTTCTCTGCCTCCCAAGGCTTCTATTCAAATTCACCTGCACCTCCTCGCCCTCCTGAACCTCCTCATTTCTCTCTCTATTTCCTCTGCTCCAACAGACCAATATAACTTCTCACCTCGTTTCTTTGCCTCCCTAATCCCTCAGCTCAACACCTCCCCCAGCCCTCCTTCAACATTTTCTCCCACTGCTCACATTTTCTGTAATACAGTCTCTTCTACCTTGCGGCTATCTCTCTCCTCCCTTTTCATCCCCACCCCAACCCCACTCTTCTCCTTCATCTCTAACCCTGCATATACTCAGATGGAGAGGATGGACCTTCCCTGTCTATCAACCCCCAGCTATGACATTTTATTCCTCTCATCCCCCCACTCCCCTCCATCCCACCCCTTTCTTGCCTCCTTCTCTTTTGAATGCAGATGGGAGCCGCTGCATAAACAGTTGCATGTTTTCTGACTGAAGTCCAGCCATGACCAGTGAATAGATTATCTGCGTCTAGTGGCTGTAGATGAGCAGAATCCTTCAGCCGCTGATGCATTGTGAGCCGCAGCTTCAAAGTTACGACGCCGAATTCATACATCTACATTATCTTGCCGCCCTTGGCATGTGTCACCAGAGAGTGCATTTTACCATCCTGCCCTGGCCGCTGTCACGCTGATGTATGACTGCAAATTAGAGCGATAAAAGCCTAATGCTACTACAGTTACAGGCCCATTGAATGTGTTTAATGCAGAGCAGGGGGGGAGGCAGGAAGAGGAGGAACGTGATGCATTGCGCACGTATCCGTATCTGTTTTTGTGACTCTCGAACTGCTCGGTTGTCGCCGTCCCTTCCGGAGGCCACCACAAGGTAAATTGGATGTATCTGCAACTGTCACAGTGTGGGTACGGTCTGCGTGCGCGTCTGCCTGGATAATAGGATGGCTGCTCGAGTGAACTTTCTCTATCACTCGGCACGTACTACCGACAATGTCAGCGAGCAGCGTTTTGTCAGATGTTACGGCTCTGAGCGATGTGTAATTCTCGGCACAATGACAGCAAAGACTGGGATGACTTTGAAGAGGTGGAGGAAAGGCGAGGGAAGAGACGGAAGGGGAGGGAAGCGGTACGAAGATACGAGGGGAGACTGGAAGAGATGACAGGAAGGCGAGTGAGACAAAGGAGCGATAACTCCGGAAAAGTAAGCAAGGGAAAGACAAGAAAGAAAGCTAAATAAATAACTAGAACTTATTGGAGGGTGTAAAGAGAAGGAGGTTGGTCGTACCCCTGAACGATGCTTCCTAAATAATTGCTACAACAAACAACTCCCTTTAAAATACAAGATTTAATTACAAATCTTATAAACTCTAGGCTGGAATTTTGTTAAACAAGTTGTTTGCCTTGTTTCTTTGTCTTCCAGAGACAGACCCACCTCCAGAGCATTGTGTTTTATTTCTGACTCAGCTGGCCGCTCCGTTTCAGCAGCATGCGCTTATTGGACTGATCTGCACGCGTTTTAAAGGGGCGTATTATAAAGAAAATCACTTATTTGTGCTTGCCAGCATTAGCTGAGGTGACTGAGGTCTGCACTTGCTCAAAGAAACTACCAGAAAACAAAAACACATTCCTGACTTTTTGTTTCAGGCTTGCCAGGTTTAAAAAAACTGTTTTCAGTCTTTGTTTTCTTTTATGTTTTTGAGATTTTTTCAGGAGGAATGTATACCACTTCTTCAAAAACAGAAGAAAAGAGTTGAAAACATACTGGGACCCAGTAGCAGAGGAATGACAGGAAGGTTCAACTCTAAAGCTGTAAAGTCATCACTGAAACATCAAGCATGGAGGAGTGGAGGAATGTGCTTCTGATTCGTTTAAATTCCTCGGGGAGCACAGGGTCACAACCATACCTTGCCACTGGACTCTATTCTGAGAATCCCTTTTCTGTCGAGCCCACGTCAGCCCTGCTTCCTTCTCCTCCCTTACAACTGATCTTCTCCAGGTCTGCTTTGACCTCCCAGCTCTTCTCCTCCCCTGTGGGCTCAGTCTGGTGCTTGTCTTGTGGCGTCATCAGCTGGTTCATACAGAGCATGTCCTACCCAGTCCCTCTTTTTGCTTCTTTACATCCTGGCTGGTCGGTTCTTGTCTACTGGTCGGCACTGGGGATCTTGTCAATTGTAACCAAGCCTCGATGAAACAGCCTGAGAGAAAACAACTCTGAGACCAGACCCGAGTCTGTCTTGATGAAAACAGAAATCAGAGTGAATAGCCACTCGTTATGTGCACACTCACACAGAACAGACCATTTAATGACTTCTTCCCTTGCCTTGCTAATTTGATATTGGTCCTATTAGTGTTGTAGTTAATTGGCTTATTGTATGCAACAGTGTTTTATCATGGTAAATTCAGAATGCCAACGTGTGTGTGTGAGTGTGTGTGTGGCTTTGCTCTACAGCAGTAAAGTCACTGCTTCTTAATGGCCTTTTCTTTTTTTTTCTTTTTTTTAAACTTGCTGGATCTGCAATGGCTCTGTGAGGCAGACAGGTGCTGAATACCAATAAGGAGAGCAGTTTCCATAGGAATGGCTTTATCAGTCTGCCACGCTGCAAGCTCACAAATCAACCTCTGTCTCAGTGCAATTTCGCTTTTATGAGCTCAGTTGCAATGAAGGTTCAGAAGCAAAATTGCCTAAGCAATTAGGATCATTTGGATAATAATGAGATAACAGAGTTGGTAAATCTGTGGAGATATAGGAGTATATTACAAATTAAAATTTGAATAGTCGGTTGAAACGCTGCACATTTGCAAAACAGCTCAGCTTCATAAATTAGAAGGCCTTCCATTTTTCATGGTTCTTTATATGTGAATGAAAAATAACTGCTTTAAAACATACTCAATGAGTAAAAGAATGAATAACTGTAAAAGAAAGTAAAGTATCTAAAGAAAAAAATAGGATATGTTTTTGTGTAGTTAATAAACGCTAAAAACAAGTTAAAGGCCTCGCAATCCTTGTCATGCCATAGTTTTAAACATGTGACGAAGAGGAACGCAGGTTGGTCAAACCTTGTGTGAACGACAGGATGTGTTAACGCTTAGAGCATGTGTTGTGAATGACTCTCAGCTACTACCACACCAAATTTTAGCAATATCTGTGAAACTGACTGAGGTGTGGCCATTTTTGTTTTAGCTAATGCTTAATAATTGTGGTGGCCGTCTTGAATTGAAAAAATCCAAAAGTTAATCTGGTGTAGATGAACATACAATGATTACTTTCTGAGAGTTTTAATAAAATCCATCCAGTGCTTCATGAGATATTTTGCTAACAGTCTGAGTTGACTCCAATAGGTATTGGAAAAGTTTTAAAAGCAAATATAGTACGATAGCTTGATTGGGTTAACTCCAAAACAAGACATACATCAAATTTAAATATTTTCTGAGTTTCATTAAAATCTGTCTTCTGGTTTATGAAATATTTTGCTAACATGGCAGACAAACGCACACACACACTGATATGAGCAAAAACATCATCACCATTTTGCCTTTAATGGCAGACAATAATGAAGTTATTATATTAGCTTAAATGGTCATGATTTAAATACTTTTAAATCAGATATTAATACAGATATTTCTATCTTAGGTCCTGCCTAAGCCGTTAAGGAACATGCAAGTACACGATGATGAAAGCAGCGAATAAAAACACGCACCGTGTTCGAAAATAAAGCGGTCCTGACCCAGAAACGTGCACGCTGCACACAGCTACCGGTCATGTGTGAGACAGCTCATGCAGAGAGATGCGGTGCCATCTGGGAGTCAACAACGCTCTCCCTCCCCCTCTGCCAACACGGAGACTTTATTAAAGGCTCGACAGGTGACGGAGGTCCGGGGGAGATGGGCTTCATCGACTCAGACACACACAGGTGAAACACACCCACGCAGCAGTACAATCCTCCATCTCCCTGTCTCCTTTCACACTCATTGATTGCTGTCATTCTGTAATAACCTCTCTGTCCCACCGATTCCATCCTCTGACTACCGTAGTCTCCCTCCTCGCGCTCCTATTCTCTACTGAATTTCCTTTCCTTTCTTCTTTCCCATCTTCTGGAGCCACCTCTGTCAACTCTTCATTCCTTTGCTGTGCTTTGCTCTTCTGTCACCTTCCCCTCCTCTTGTATCTCTCCTTCCTCCTCTTTGTCATTCGCATCCCCTCAGCTCTACCTTTTAAACTTTCTAACCTTCCCCCTCTTCCTCCATTTTCTCAGTTTTTTTTCATATTTTTCATGGCCTTTTCTACTTTTTCCCCCCCGTTTCCATCGCTCTCTCTCTCTCTCTCTCTCTCTCTCTCTCTCTCTCTCTCTCTCTCTCTCCCTCTGTTCTGCTGTTGCTGTAAAGGTCAGGTTAGCTCCATGAATAAGCTGTAGATTTATGATGCTGTCATCTCCCAGGAATCACTGTGACCAGGGCCAAACAAAAACAACACCGCAATAGACCGCAATAGATCGCCTGAGCCCCATTCAGCAAACGCTGGGGTTATTAATGAGGCTATGGGCCAGCGCACTAGAGGTTGAGGGAGTGGTTAACGCCGTACGTAACACACACACACACACAGATTCACTTACAGGTTTATGAAGAATTACAGAGGGGGTACTTTTACCCTAGAGGATTATTTGATTCTTAAAAATCATTCTACACAGATTTATAGGTTTCATGGATCAGTTCAATGAATCATTTTGGTAAATTATGCAACGTATTTGTCTTATTTGCGCGTGCAGTTTGTTAGCGAAGCAGCTAAAGCCTGCATCTCCCTGGGCTGCGACCAATTTGCGAATTTCCTCGCGCCACTCTCGTGTCGCCGGAATTGTGGGCATGTTCGGAAAGTTTGCAAGGCGACACGTCACCGACGTGTCAAACTCCTTCTCAGTTTAGTTTCCTCGAGTCAGAAAGTGCGAGATGACATGTTTTGGTTCATCCCCCTTCCATTTGTGTAGCCTGTTGATGTGCATGAGTCCAATATTTTGCTGATTTAAAGGAAAGTTTCCTTCTTTTAACAGGAATCATCTCTAATTGCATTAAACTAACAGGGGAAACTTCTCTGACGTAAGCTGCAAACGTTTCTCTCATTCTCTAAACTGAAACAGCTCAGGCTGCTACATGCTGCAGGTAAGATACTCACTGCCCAAATACACTCATCATAACCTCTCTTCAAAAAAACTGAACTCTTGATTTAAGCTCATTAGAAAAACCTGGCTGTAATAATTAATACCTATTCACATGAGATCATTTTGTTATTTTTTAAAAACCAACCCTTGAGAAGATACAAATGAAAGTTTTACAGAACAGCTGATGAATCAGTCGTGCTTGTCTAAACACCAAAACATGAAATACGAGTTGAAATATTCCACCTTTATCGCTTTCCAGCTGAATGCATCCCTGTAGCAAGTTGAAGATGTACAAAAGATGATGTTAATAAATAGAACTTGGCCTCAAATGACAGAGTTTTGAGGATATAACTGAAAAACTAAAGCATAGGAATACTTGTACAACTGCAACCCCTGCTTTCATGCCTGCAGACACCAAAATATATTTCTGGAAACACAAACAACCAGATAAATGGCAATTATGAATATTAAGAGAAACGGAGGGTACGAGTTCAAACTTCGGCATCAACCTGCTGAATAAAAACATCAAACTAAAAACAGAATTTACATAACTGTGGCTGATGCTCTTCAGTCAGCCTCTGCAGATACGAACATCTTTTTGTTTCCGATCGCTGTGACAGACTCATGTCCCAGTTATGGTCAAATGTTTTGATTACATATGCACAAAGGGATAAGAAGTTGTTTTTTCTGTGCACATAAAAGATTGCTTATACAATAACAAACGTTCGGGCCTTTGGGAGTCTTGTTTGTGATCCCTGACAGCAGAACACATTTCTAGAGTTATACATTGGAAAGGTGTATTTTTCAAGGGGTTTTTGATAGTTCCTGCACACTCTCTGTCCACATACATTATATCAAAAACATTTTTTTTTCCTCCCCTGAAAAATCCTTAGAAGCCCTTGCAGATCATCCCAGCTGCTCTTGTAGTTAAGGGACACTCAGACACTGAGGCACTCAGACAGATAAAATTACCCGTCTACGGCTGCAGCCGGCCTCATTACTCTCTTCCTCCTCACAATTTCCCTTCGCCCTGCTCCTGCACCCACCGCTACCCTCGAGCCTCCCTCTGTGGATATTTTCACTCTCCCCAAGTGTCGGGTCACTATGGGGTCAACCTCCAGTCAACAGTCTGGATTAAAATTTCACAGGAGCCCTGATGCATATTTTATTGTCCTATGGCTTCCATCTATCATGCTCTATCCTCCAGGCTGCCTGTCTCCCTTCAGCTCTCCCTGCAGTGGTGATCTGTTCTTCAAATTTGTTCATCTCCAGAGGGCAGGACTCGCAGCAGCTCTCTGTACTCATAATCTGGGAGTGAGTGACATGCAGAGAGCCCTTAGACACTCTTACTATTGAGTGATAAATAAAACAAAGCCTCTAAGACTGCCTGATATTAATAAAGAAGGAGGAGGGGGGGGGGGGTGTTCAGGAGCCTCTCTCGTCTCTGCTGGGAAGGCGGCGGATGTGCAAACCGAAAAGGTTACTGTAACGCAGAATTAAAACCACACAGCTCTGGAAAAGAATCAATCCGCTGAAATCAAAATATTCCTCCAATGACGTGTTCTTGCGTGGGAAAAAAAAAAAAAAAAAAGAGGAGAGATCGCAATCAATAGAAGAACGTTTCAGCCTTTTTTTTCCATTAGCTTTTATGGATTCGCAGTCACTTCAAACACACCCAGCACAGGTGCAGTCAATCAGCCTTTCTTTTCAGTTAAGGAGCGGAGAAGAAAAATAAACTACGCCGCGCTTTTTTGTAGTCGCACACAGAGAATTTGTTGGTTAATCAAGGATTCAGGGTTGCGGTGTTAAAACAATCAGTCTTCAAATGCTCATAATTACAGCCGTGTAGTGCTGCAGTCGTGAGTGTTAAAACCAAAAGGTGGAAGTAGATTTCAGCGTGGAGGTACTAAAACATCAATTCCAAACCAAGTTAAAAATTTAAACCAAGTCTTTTAAACACTGTGCTCCTAATGCGTCCTAATCTCCTCTAATTGTGTGGCACAAAGCAACACTTGGAACTTTGCAAAGCTGAAATTAAATAACTTTTTATATATATATATATATATATATATATATATATATATATATATAGTCGCAGTTTGGGCATAAAAAGGGAAAAAAAAGATTTTCAGAAGAAATTTTTGCAAAACAAAATTCAACAGCGTTAAGCTGTAAAAGCAAACACACAATATTCCCAAACACACACACACACACACACCTACACAGGCAGTGTAAGCCTAAGAAAACAGAACGTTTTTCAGCCCGTTTGAGCTTTTTGATTGTTTGAGGACTCTGGCTGGTTTGTTTCAGAGTACTGAAGCCTCATTTAGTTGATTTCTAGAATAAATACATTTAAATAAAAATTTGATTTAAAGTTTGAAATGTTTTGAAACGAGCTTCAGTCCCCCTTTGTGAAGTTTCCTTAGCAGCAACTTTCCAAAGTCAGCGGCTGGAAGTCTGTAAGCACGCGCACTGCACGACATCTGGATAACAAGTGATGCTGTTTGTGCGATGACGGAGCCGGAGCTCTTCGGGACTAATTACAAAAACATGTAAGACCTTCAGCGGGCGCTGGAACGGACACAGCAGGGGGAGGACAAGGTTCTCAATCGGAAAAAGCTGGAATGCTCCCTCTGGGCTGGTGGCGAGTCTTTGCTCCGAGGGGATCAGGGTCTCGCTCACTTTATGGTCGTGAGGAATGGATCATGACTAAAAGAAACCAAGGTCCAGCATTCTTTGAAGAAATCACCCGCCGCCTTTCATGGCAGATTTTTAAAGCTAAGATCATCTTACTGTTAAATGACCGAGTTGTAGCTTTTTTGTTCTGGGTGATGAGAGATTGTTGAGAGTGTTGGAGCTCCTCCACGTGGAAAGGAGTCCAGCTGAGGTGGTTCTGATTAGGAGTCCCCTCTGAAGGTTTCCGGGCAGGAGACCTTAGGGTAGAACTTGCTGGAGGGATTATATATCCTGTCTGAGCTGGGTAAGCTTTAGGACCCCTCAGGAGGATCTGGACAGCGTCGCTGGGGAGAGGGATATCTGGGTTTCCCTCCTGGACCTGCTGCCTCTCCGAACCAACCATGGATAGGCAGAAGAAAAATGGTGGATGGACGTACAGTTATTGGATGATATGAAGTTGGAAGACAATTTTGTTCTCAGAGTATACTTACACTTAGTCTCTAAAATAAAATAAAATAGGTGAGACTACACAAGGATGGTGCTGTCACATTTCTGCTAATTACACTGTCAACGTGAGCTAAATTAATTTTACCGTAAGTTTCTTTTCAGAGCAGTGATTGTGCACGTCCCTATCTATTTTAGCACGTTTGTAAATCTGAAATAGGATCAAGAAGGTACATCTGAAGTGTGTTACAGGGATGACATTTTAGAAATTAAAACCCACAAACATCACTTCACTCAAATGTGTTTTCAAAAACTGAAATCGTGTCTGCTTCAGGCAGGCTCTGTTAATATGTTTCCACATTAGCTCATGTCAGTACGGGCCCACGTCACTTCTGCGCAGCCAGTTTGTAAGATCTGATCCTGTCTGATCCATTAGAACTGATTCTGATTTTATATCCTGTCCACTTTCTCCTCAAACCGCTCTCCTGCTGCTCTCCCCGCCCGAGGCTGTTCAGATTAGCATGTGGGCGAAAAAATGGGAAGTCTCAGAACGGCGCCATATCACAAAATCCTAATCACTTTGATGAACGTGGTCCTGACTGAAGCACGGCTACTTGTCAAAGCAAACGAGCCGCTACAACATTTCATTGCGTTTTTTCGGGCGGATGAAGGATTAAAATTGGGGGTGGACCGACGCTTAGGTGAATATTTGAAATGGGGCAGTGTTTGTAAAACAACAAACAAATAAAACCCGTGCAAGGATTGAATCAGGGTGACCGAGGAGTCGGCGCTGAGAGGTTCTGCTGAGAGTGGCAGGTTGACAAGAGAGCAGACAGCCTGCAGATGGATGCCGCAACATGTCCAAGGATCTGTGGCACAAAGAGAAACACTGTCACACGTCCAAGGAGGAATGAGACGACAAGAGACAATTTAGAAAGTTTTTTTAGCCTTGGACTGAGTGTCACCCAGCTGATAAAACGATCTGGCAGCAGGCAGAGAGGCGCCCAGAGAGCGTTTGCTGAGCTGTAATGAGCTAATGATGAGCGTGGATCAGGATACCACAGCCACCAGAACACACAAGGCCCGTTCTCCACGGGGCAGCAGCCATATTGGTGCAAAAACGACATCCTCTGATAACGTGCGCAAAGCAAACCCTTAAAGAGTTTTTAAGTGATGGTTTTATTTATTAGGAGGGAAAAAATGACATCCAGACCAACCTGACCCTGTGTGAAAAAGTAATTCCTTCCTAAAACGATGCCTGGTTTGGCCATCTTTGGTGGCTGAACCCAACTCTTAGCAAAGAGTCCTTTGATGCTCATCTCCAACTGTTTGACTTTTGGAGCCAATTCAATACAAGATAAATGTTATAAAAAGAAAAGGACTTGAGGGACTTTTCAGCAGGTTTTAAAATCTTTTCTCATTGAGGCATAGAATCAGCACCAGCTTTGAATAAAAGAGAGAAATTTCACTTCATCAAAAGCAAAATTTTACATTCCTGTCCTATTCCTGAAAGGAGTTCTCATTTTTGACTTTCATTTCCTAGTGATTAGATTTCTCTCGGATTTAATTAGAATCCCCTGAACACATCGTGTCTACTTCTGTGTCATCGTGGGAAAACTCCACCTCGATGATCTCGTCTGCCTGAACCGCTGCAGTGGAAACGGCCGCCTGCCGCCTCCCAGCCTCTGAGTTACTGAACTCTGGTTGACCTGACAGTAGACTGGTTTAACCCAGCGGTAACCCCCTCATCCGCTTGTCTCATCGCCACCCCAACACTCAGCACAACCGCACTCGCACTCAGAGTCACACACACACACGCGCGCACACACACACACACAGCTCTTTCCATTCAAGCAACACAGCTTGAATTGCCTCGCACTAAATGAAGGTTTCATCTATTTTTGATAAGCTACAGAGGAAGTGTAAAAAGGGAGGACGCTAGCCACAATATTTTCTATATTTTTTTTAGCTTTTTTTTTACAAAACAAAACATAAAAACATTAAAGACCTAACGTTCCTTAAAGCAATGCATATCGTCCGCCACCTTTCATGATGTGGTTTTAGCTCTCAAACCATGTTGAGAATGACTCTCAGCTACTACTACCCTTAATTGGAACTCTGCATCTGTAAAATTGAGTTTTAGCTGTTTTCACATTTGCTGAGGTTGTTTAGCTGTGGCAGCCATCTTGAATTGGGTTGACTCCAAAAAGTAATCAGTTGGAGATGAGCATCAAATGACTCTTTGCTGAGAGTTTCACTAAAATCCGTCCAGTGGTTCATGAGATATTTTGCTAACAGACAGGCAGTGTTGACACCAACATCTTTTTAGTCTTTTTTTAGGAAAGATGTGGTGAAATGTGTAGAGCTTAGAGTATATGTTATGAATGACTATCAGCTACTACCACATCCATTTTTAGCTCAATATCTGTGAAATTGACTGATCTTTAGACATTTTTGTGTTTTTCAAAGTCAGTTGGCTCTGGCAGCCATCTTGATCCAGACTGACTCCAAAACATAATCAGTTGTAGATGTATATCCAGTAATTACATACTGAAAGTTTCATTAAAATATTTCCAGTGGTTCATAATATATTTTGCTAACAGACAAACAGAGTTAAGTTTTGACTCCAGGTAGGAGCCTGAATTAAAAACATCCCAGTCTGATTCAGGAAAGCTCCTGGCAAATGCAGCGTTTGGTTCTTTAGAAAGTGGGGTTCTGATGGAAGTCGGTCTGCAGATGTTTGTGTCCAAACGCTCCCAATGAGTTCATTTACTGGACAAGTTATATTAATGTTGTCACAACAGAAAGACACTGGTGTGTTCACATTCAGTTGTCACCAAACCAGCTCATCCAATCACATCGCTTCATGAGTTCATCCATCGGACGACGACGACATGGTGTGTGTGTGTGTGTGTGTTTTCCATGTTAAAGGCAGAAGTCAGAATTCAAAAACGCAATCATTCAGTCCATCACTCTGAAATTACAGAGAAGCCCCTTCTACTTGGCGCTCTCCGTTTTCGTTTGCAGGATAACTTATCTGTTCGAAACGCGCCTCGTGTCATCTCCACCGAGTCATTTGTGCTCTCCCAGAAATCCAAGTCATCAAAAATTGGAAAAAAACAAAAATAAAAAAACCCACATTATCTGTCTCTAAGAAGGATGTTGTCGAGGTACTTCATCTCAAAATGTCATTGCTTTTACAGATGCAAAAAAAAAAAGAAAAAAGATAAGAGAGCCGAGGCTTTTTGTACCAGATGGAAAAACAACAGCCTGAAATTTTACCAAAAAAAAAAAAAAAAAAGATCACAGAGGTGGCAGCAGAAGAATAAATCAAATACAGTGAAATGACTTCTGACGACAAAATTTAATGTTACACACTGCAGTGTGGATGAGCCACCCATCAGCTGAGTGGCAAATTGGCCTCTTCGTTGTCAAATAAGAAGCAAAGCCGAGGAATAATTGGCGCTCTGTAATGGGACACAAATAATACAGCACTAATGGTCTGACAGACTCACAATGTGCACAGACTGGTGTGTTTGTGAGCATTTCTATTGTAAAAGTGATGATTGCATTTGGGAAAAAAAAAAAAACTGTGTTTATTTGGTGACACACTCAGTCAGTAAAGCTAGTAGGGGGAAAAAAAAAAAAAAAGTGCACCGAGAGCATTTCATGTCTGAGCACTTAGCTGACTCCCAGCGGGGCTTTTAGACAACTTAGCGTCCATTGTTTATTCTCGTAACACACCACAATAACACCTTTCCTGGGTCGCTGCCAGGTGGCCGCTGGGCGTAAGTGCGGCCAAATATGGTGGCGGCTTCCAAATCAGTGCCGGCTGCCTCGTTTTTTTTGGGTTTTTTTTTAACCAAAGCCCACACTGTCACCGAACCCAAATATGTCGCGATGAGTAAATCTGTAAAATCATAACGGATTCCTCCAGTGGGTCACGGGATATTTTGCTAACAGAGAAATGAACACACACAAACAGACGGGGGTGAAAATGTTATTGCTTTAAATAAATGCGCCAAACTGAGTCAAAGATTTCAAACTTGCTCCATAAGCTGCTGTTTTCTAACAAGGTTGATTTAACGATGCTAGTAAGCAAAGTTTTAATGAATTAATGCCGTCAAGCAAGTAAACGTTTCACCGTAATTAATCACGACTTTAATTGCAATTAATCCCAAACTAATTGCAAAAAACAGCTGTCTCCTATCTGTGCCGTGCTTCATTTTCAGGGTTCAGCTCCGCTGTGTTGTTGCTCTTCTCAGACTCTCTCCTCAGCTTCGGCGGCGGTCAAAACAACGAGAACGTGGTTCCTGCTTTTCGTGAGCACGATGGGCTGCTGTTCTGAGGGGCGTCTAATTCATCACTATGAGCTGCAGCTTTGTTTTTGTTTTGTTGACCTCTGCTAAGAGTTGAGTATGTTCTGGCAACAATTGTGGGTCTTCCAGGCAAATCCCAAGCTAAGTTGTTTGACTCTAATTGACTCGTGTCGTAAACCTAAACGTTCCTGCTGTTGCTCGTTTGCTGGAGGCGTCCGTTATTTCCCAGCAAACACCGCCGAGTGTATTTTATCATAGATTAGTCCTTCTTTTTATGATGGTTTGCAAACATGACTAAGGAGCACTACCAGTCTGCTCTACTGTCAGTACTATTCATGTTAAACGTACTGTATGTGAAGGAAATGATTTTGTTTTTAAACTTACTAAGGTTTTATTTCTATTTATGCTATATTATGGTATTACTTACCCTGAACAGAACAGAGCAGATTTATAAAAATAATCACATAGTTCTGGGTTTTAGTCAATACAGATCACTTTGAATGTTATGCGTTAAAACTAAAAAAATGTATTTTTGTTTATCTTCTTCTTCAATCTTTAAGGTCTTAGAGTATGTGTTGTTGTTGTTGTTCATACATATTTATAAAAACCTCCTAACCTGTGATTCCAGCCGTGTTCCCAGCTCCTTCAGTGGAAAAAAAAAAACATTTTGTGGACGAGTTTCAAAGTTCCAGGAAAAGTTGGTGAGCTGCCCTTGAAGCTAATCTCCTCTTTCATCAGGCACTGTAAACTGAAATTCATACATGCTTTTGGAAATCTGTCAATAATTAATGGCACCAACTTGTTTCAGGGAGGCATGGGCACACTCCTGGTGGATGCGCCGGTGTTTTTTTTTTTCGTTTTCCTCCCTGCTTCGTAAACAGCTCTGATAGAACGCCAGCCTGAATTTCAAAAAGCAGACTTTGTATAACTTTTACGTCTCCCATGTCTCCTCCCCGGCTCGAACCCACTGGAGGCCACGTGTCAAACTGACAGGGTCAGAGAAGGCCCGTTTCATCATAAAAAACCCCCCAAAAAAACAACAACATTTTCTAAGGGCACCTGCGATTGATATTTTATTAATCGTGATCTTTGCTCCTGCACTTTGTGTGCAGCTAACCAACCCTCGTTAGAGTATTTGCATGAGCGCTTCTCTTTTGAGCTTTCCTTTGTGGCATGAATATATTTATGGTCTGGTTTCAGCGCACTATCATTCATTGACTTCCTGCCTTTGTGTGTATCGCATTGTTAATTGATCTGAGATGAAACACTGTGTCAAATTTATGAATAAATAAATCACCCGCCCTAAAAAAAAAAAGCGTCAACCAGTGTGATAAAATGGAATACATAAGCACAGTGTCACACTTTGCAAGCAGTCCCCAAATGGGGGGGAAAAAAACCAAAAACAACACACCAACAAACAACACGGGCTTCAATCGAGGGACATTACGTGCTTTTTAAAAAGGCACCAAACCTGCAAAGTGCAGATCCCGGGAACCGTTCTTATTAAAGTGCTCAGGGTACATTAAAACAAACGGAGAATTCTTTAGCTTTTATTGCTGATTAAAATGAATACAGAGCCGCATTTTGCAGCTTACGGTGGCACTCCTCAGATTGTAGCTGTTAATAATTAAAGGAAGAAGCTGTGAGAAATTTAGAGCAGAGGGTGGCGTCGGGAGGAATGCAGGGAGGCTGAAAGGGAGGCAAGGAGAGGAGAAATGTTTGATCACTTGTGCAACAAGAATGAGTAAGACGGAGAGCCGGAGAGACGAAGAGCAATACGTCCGGCCACTGTTATTCGTTCTCATTTGAACCGGCGAAGCCCGAATGACTTCCCATGAGTACAAACAGCTTGTCAGCGCTGCAAACGCGCTAATGTGTGTGTGTTTGTGAGCAACAGAAAGACAAAAGGAGTGTGTCCACGCTTACATCAGCAGTTCAAACCCCTCATTTCACTGCCTCAGCACCCCTCAGTATTGCACCCTGTTCTCGTTACGCCCCATCTCTCTCCTTCTATTTCGCCTCCACGCTGCCATCACCCTGCGGTGACACCGGGACAGCTATTTACTCTTGCAGGGGGATTCTCAAAATACTTTATTCTCTGTGCCTGCCTCCTGCTTTATTACTGGCCTTTAGTCAGTGGGTGAGTCAGTGCGACCCACATGTTAATGGTGTCTCTTCTGTAACAGTAGAAGGGACAGCAGCACCCAAATTCTCATCTGATCAAACCCGATTCACAAAAACCTCATTTCACAACTACAGAATAATACTCTGAACAACAAGTTAAAACACTAGCGTTACAGGAAGAAATGCATAATGCCCATCACCTTGCATGCCAAAGTCTTAAACAAAGATCTTGCATGAAGTTTTCATACTCAAAGTATGTGATGGAGATGACTCTCAGCTACTACCGTACCAGATATTAGCTCAGTATCTGTAAAATGTTACAGCCATTTCCATGTTTGCCCATGTTGATAAGCTATGGCAATATGACAATCTTGAATCAGCTTAACTCCAAAATTGATCAGTTGTAAATGCAGATAAATTGTTTGTTTTCTGAAAGTTTCATTAAAATGTGTTCTCTGGTTCCCGAGGTATTTTGCTAAAGTTTCAATCGAAGATCTCAGGCAATCTGTTACTGCTCCGAGTAAATGTTAGGAATGACTCTCAGCTACTACCACACCAAATTTTAGAAAAAGATGTGTAAAACTGACTGTTAGAGTTATAAAGACTTTTGTACTAACTAAGGTTGAATTGGGTTGACTCCAAAAAGGTATTCAGTAGTAGATAGGGGACGTCCTGAGCAGATGACAAGTATTGGAGTTCCGATCAAGGGATTCTCATGGATCTGTATTTGTGTGACTGCCACACCCAGATAAGGTTTTATGCCAGACACGCTGCAATGTAGCTGCCATACAGGTCATCACAACAGCCATTGTGATGTATTGTGCCAACACGTGTGGGGTATATGAAAGTAGTTTACGATACACAATGAGAAGAGTTCAGTAGCTACTTGTAATGTTTAGAGTTTGGATATTTCTCATGAACGTAGTGACAGAGCTACATTCAATACCACCAGTTTACTGAGACAATAAAACTCCAAACACTCGGCTGAGGACACAGAGTCCACCCAGCTAACTCCCAAAGCTAACAACACAGCGATGAGGCAAAGAAGATTTACAGAACGAGAGGCTGAATTTTATCGCTCTGGATGACCAACCCATCACTGTGATGGAGAAAATGGGTTTTTGTCACCGTCTGGAGCAACAATACATCCTAACCAACACAGCACTACCTGATTTATAGAAAATAAGTTTGCCATTACCTGGCACATTTTTTCCCCTTGTTGATGATAAAATAAACAGCTTGAACAACATGAACACAGACAGTCTAATCCCTATTATTAAATGACTCTTATCGGTGTCTGGGACAAAAAAAAACCTGATCGGGACATCAGTAGTTGTGGATGTAAATCCAGGGATTACTTTCTGAGAGTTTCATTAAAATCTGTCCAGTGGTTCATGAGATATTTTGCTAACACGACAGACAGACCAACACAGACAAGCAATTACTATTAGAAGTGACACTGCTGCAGGAAAACTCATCTAGGAAAAGTAGAAACATAATAAAATCAGCATCAGTGTTCTGAGGAAACTTCAGTGAATTCTGTGAGCAGAAAACTCAAAACTCAAAGATAAAAGCTGCTGAAGTCCAGAAGATATTGTGTTGTTGCAAAGTGTTGTCAAAGCATGTAGTGTTTCTAATATTTCTTGCCTGCGCTCCAAGTCTACCCTTGTTTTTTGCCAGGGATATCACATTCTCCATATTGATTAAAGTTAAAAACAAAACAGAAAAAAAAGAAACCTGTTTGATCCTCCTTCCTCTCTGTTGTGCTCCTGCCCTGCATCCTGAACATCTCTCTCTCTCAACGAGTCTGGATGCGGTGTCTCATTTCAAACATTACTTGGGATTTAGAAATCCCAGTCAGACGCTCCTACATGTTAACAACTTCATTGTTAGACAGGTTGAGACATCAAGATCAAAACCCAAGCATCACCAGCAGAATTCCCTTAGGCACATCAGCATCCAAACCTGCATAGAAAACATTTTTTTAAAAGAAGGACAAGTTCGGGGGAAAAAAAATAAAAATAAAAATCTTGAGAAAATATAACATAACATTTCATAAAGGCTTGAGACCATTATTCACGGCTTTACACGTGGGTTTAAGGCTTGACGGAATCAATACTGATTCAGATCTGCTCATGCACTTTGGGGCAGGGGTGTATTTGAATGCATCATTGTGCTTGAAAACGATTTTTCTGAGACATTTTCCAACTTTGAGAGTTAGATGAGGTGCAGCAAACAAACGCTGCAAACAAACAGATTTGTGAAATTGAAAAACCACAAAGAAACTTTGTCCTTTCTTGTCATATAAGCAATACTTCTGAGCTCTTATAATTCACACTGAGCAGGATTTTCACTGCTATCCATCCTCCAGTTCATAGGGCTAATTTAGAATCCATTCGATGCTTCAAATGGAAATGGCATGGCAAAATCCACTGTAGTTTTTTCCTTTTGTAAAACTACCATTATAATATACAGCTCAAACAGATACAGTAGGTGTCATACAGCTTTAGAGTAATGTTAGTAAAGAAGTTTATATTTTTACTGGACATTTTTAGGGTTGACAAGTAAGATAAATCTGTTAAAAACATGTCCAAGTCATGTTTTACCTGACTTGGACAATTCCTCACATTATCCTGACAAGAACTTTTAACACCATAGGTTTTGTCCTACATCACTTATATTAAGAAGAGAGGATGAATTATGTGGTGGTATTAATTGTAAAGTAATTACTGAAAGCTGAAACTTTTATTGAGCCTGTAATTGTCTCATTGTCATTGTAGAAAGACATTCCAACACCCACTTTAATTCTTAATAAAACATCTAAAGGCAGCAATGGAAGAGACAATGATGACTAAAGGCTGATTTACTTACTAACATCACTAAAAGGATAAGCCCTGGAGCCTCAGATTCAGGGGGAAAAGTGAGTCTTCTGTCCTGTGTGTGGAACAGTGGACCAGATCTTTACCCTTGTGGAGCTGCTATGGAGGTCACGGGAGTTTGACTCTCCAGTCCATGTGGGCTTTGTGGGTCTGAAGCAGGCTTATGATCGTGTTTCCTGAGGCATTTTGACGGAAGTTGCCAGGGTCGCTTTTAAGGGCTATTTGGTCCATGTATGACTAAAGCAAAAGCTGTGTTAGACTCCAGGATCTCGAGACATAGTCATGGAAAGGAGGGCGGCTGGTTTGGGAACCTCAAGGTCTCGTCTCTGCTTTTTGCGGATAACGCGGTTCTGCTGGCGTCTTCAGGCCATGACCTTGAGTGTGCACTGGCACGGTTCGCAGCCGAGTGTGAAGCAGATGGGATGAGAATCAGCTCCTCTAAGTCCGAGGTCATGGTTCTCAACAGAAAAAAAGGCGGACTGCTCCCTCTGGGTCGGGGATGAGTCTCTGCCTCACGTGGAGGAGTTCAAGTATCTGGGAGTCTTGTTCACGAGTGATGGTAGGATGGAGCGGGAGATGGGTTGGCAGATCGGGACCATGTCCACAATAATGAGGGTGTTGCTCCTGTCTGCCATGATGTAGAAGGAGTTGAGCCAAAAGGCAAAGCTCCTAATTTACTAGTTCGATGTTCCGACCTTCCCCTTATGGTTATGAGGTGTAGATTATGACCAAAAGGACAAGATCCTGATACAAGCCCTTGAAATAAGCTTCCTCCATAGTGTAGCTGCTCTCAGCCTTGGAGATGAAGTGAGGAACTCTGTCATCAGCTTGGTGTAGAGCCGCTTCTTATACGTATCAAAAGAGATCAGCTGAGGTGGTTTGGATATCTGATATCTCAACTCTTCCCTCTAGAAGCTTTTCAGGCACATCCCACTGGGAAGACCCAGAACTCACTGGAGGGATCATGTACCCTCTCTAACATGGGAATGCCTTCGGATCCCCCAGGAGGAAATGTGGAGTGTTGCTGGGGAGAGGGATGTCTGGGTTTTCCTCCTGGACCCATTGCCTCTGTGACTCGATCGTGGATAAGCAGCAGAAAACAGATAGATAGACTAAAATGACAGGACATCAATGTCAGACCTTAGTATTTATTTAAAACGTTTGTGTCAGGGGAGGAGTTTAGTTTTAGCGCAGCTGTCATTTATAAATGCAGGTAAACACACAAGCATATAAACACTAATGAATGCATTGCTCAAAGGACCAAATTTGATCTCAATTCCCAGCATTAAAATTTAGTCTGAATCACTATCCCACTTTGCAACAGTCTGAAGTCCTCTTTAAGCTAATCTGCTAACTAATCCTACTTAAACTGCAGTTGGAGACCCATTAATTAGACAATACAGCTTGAGTTATGAAACACATAGCACCCATACATCTTTATCAAGCTCCTGATAGCACTCTGTGTGAGTGTGTGTTACTATTCTTGCATAGCAGTTTGCAAAGTGCATGCTTGGTTATGTCTACTTTCAAACCTCATATGTCTGTATTTTCTTCTCATAATTAACAATCGAGTTTCATGGGTATTCATCCTCTGTGACAAATGAGGTCTGTGTTGGCCGTGACCTAACCAGGGCCTGTTGTCTGTTTCAATGCTCCAGGGAGAGAAACTGAGAAATGAGTCGTAAGAAAGAGAGGGACGGACGGAGGAGTGTGTGAGCTTATGCTGACCTGTGCAGGTTACAAGAACCAGGATTCATGTTATTGTAAACCCTGCAGAGACGGAAGTTGGCTTTCATTCAGAGGACACTCGGTAGAAATAAGACGGTCCAGATGCAGCTGAAAACATTGCCTCCATGTTAACCTGTCCTTAATGTTAAAAGTGCAATATAAAAAAATGCAGCTTTTAAAAAAATGTAGTTTAATCATTTAATTTTTGATCCTTTTGAACCCTAGAAACCAAACTCCATTTGACAGCATTTCTGTTTCAAAGGATTTATTTTCCCAAGATTTCTATTTTTTTTGTGACATCGCTTCAACACTTATCCAATAAAGACTTTGCTTTTGTTGCTTTTTCCATTTTTTTAATTACTGCTTAAAGTGATAGGTCAGGTCTTTTGAAGTGAGGTTTTACAGAAAGGTCAGAAAAATTCAATATATCACCTGTTGTAGATAGTTCTTTGAATGCTCTCAGTGTGAAGAAATAGAAATTTATTCTGTGTGGACTGACAACGGCTGATTTGAGCGGGGTCAAAAACGGGTGAAATGTATTAAAACAACTCCAATCTCAAAAATCGTTTGAACATAATTTTGTAACCCTTTACATTACGGTCACTTTTGGGGGAGATTATTTGCAAGCATAAGTAGTAGCAGCGTCAGATAGCTGTAGCACTTCAAGGATTATCATAATATACAACAGAGTTACCATGTCATGCAAAACTGATGATGTAAAGGGTTTTAAATTAGCATTTTCGTGAACCATTATGATATTTTTTTTAAATTGAAGTTGTTTTAGGACAGCAGCAGACTACTTTGTATCTTTGCACCTCTCTGACTAGCCGTTAGCTCATCATTTCAGTCAAAATTAAACTATTTCTCCAAATTAATGCTGTTGAAAGAGCGATCTGCAGCAGGTAAGGTACTAATTGTTCACAAACTTTCTACAGAACCCCACCTCACATGATCTGAACTATTGCTTTAAATCATTCTAATGATTAAAAAGGAGATGAGTTTGAGTCTGAAACGACCAAGACAGCGCTCTGTGTCACATTCAGTGATGTTTGAGTCGTTGGAGTTGCCTTCCTGGCCCTAATGAAAATCAAGCTGGAGGAGATGATGAAAGGGAAATGTAAGACTGACAACTGTTGAGAAGCGGGGACGTACGGTTGACAGGAAACATTTCTGTCCCCTGGTGAGAAACATGTCTGGGCTCGTAATGAGCCTTCCTGTCTCGTGTAAAGTGAAAACGTGCTATTATCACACCTCCATCACTCTCACATTATGATGTGAATTACAGGTTGGAGCAGAATAAGGTGGTCGGCTGAAGGAACAAAGTCATCACAAAGATACCGTCAAATTTGCAGAAATAAGTTCTCCTTTATGCAAGTACATTTTCTAAAATCAAGCAGCAAATGGAGATGATGAATTAGATTTCCATTTATATCTTGAAATTATCATTTTGAGACAAGAGCCAATGAAAAATTCATTATTAGCTCGCAAACTTTTGTACTGGCTTCTTCAACAATTATCATGTAAGGAGATGGAACGCAGCTCCTTGTGATAACCAGAAAATTCACACTTTGATTAACTTAAAATAGACAATATAACAGTAACCGATATGGATAATTTTTTTGACAAGACCCATCATGAGGAGATGAAATGTAGAGATCCGTTTGTTAGGGTGGATATTATTTAGCTGTTAGTCCTAACTGACTCTCCACGGTCACTACATCATGCAGGCCTAAATGAATTATATTAAATAGATTCAGGCTTGCCAGCTTTGATCTCCTCCCCACTTATTTAGCTTATGATGATAAACCTACTGGAAACTAATCAACACGACCAGAATGAGAAACTATAATTGTCTTTACAAGGTCAGAGAGTGATCTTTTTTAATTTGACTGCATTGTTCATTTCTCTCAGCTAATTTTATTGGACAAACTAATATCACTGGACTGCCCTCGGGGGAGCCTCAATTCTTTCATGGTTTTAAGTTTAAAAAAAAAAAGAAAAGAGCATTACTCGAAAAAAAGCTTAGGGACTCAAATTGCAAAACGACTAGTTTCTGATATCAAGCCCTATTCATAATTTTTCACAGTGATAAAAGAGGAAAAGTGGTGGAAATAAAGCTGAGATCTTTACATCAGAAACTCCAGAGGCTGTTCAACTCTGTGTCCTCGTTCGGGCATTTCTGCTGCCTCAGTAGAAGCGAGGAGAGGTGCAACCCTCCCAGCTGACCCGAAGAAATCGGCACAAAGGGCAGGAATTAGCTCAATGTGTTTTGGGACTTTGGGGAAAGAACCAGCAACTAAGTTCAAACTCAAGCAAAGTTCAACTGCTGTGCAGCTACTGTTGCAATGTGAAACATTATGAATCCCTGTGTGTGTGTGTGTGTGTGTGTGTGTGTGTGTGTTTGTTTACCCATGAGAATGGGGTTCAAAACCCTGGAGAACACCAGTTTACAGGGACTTCATCTAAAAATGGGGACCGGATTGCAATCTTCCAGGATACAAGGTGATTTTTAGAGCATTAACCCAAAGTTTAAAGGACAAGAGGTAGAATTAGGGCTGAGGTGAGGGTTAGACAATCAGCTCGGGAAGCACCTCACTGGGCTACAGCTGTTGGAGACTAGTTGGTGACTCCAAATTTTGAGAAAATTCTAAGAAAATAGGTAAATCTCTGTAGCAGTCTCACTGAATTTTAAGTGTTTATGACCAAATAATCAGTGAGCTGTTCAGCTGACTCAGATAATTTCTGTCAAAATACAGCTCTAGTATTTATGAAAACTTAACTGAGAATGGTTTGTGACAAATATTTTGCACAAGTTTTTTGAACTAGACTCCTAGCTTCTCATGTGAAGAAACCGAGAACCCCAGCAAACATTTTGAGACATTTTGGACTCTCCCTCTCGAAAGCTGTTTGCCAACTGGTCACCAACAGTAGCAGGCCAGTGAGTTACTGGTGTAAGGTTAATTTAAGGAATTTGGGAATTATTGTTGCATCAATTGAGCGTCTCCACTGAAGTATGAAGACAAACATGTGGCTGTATTAAACTGTTGACCAAAGAAATGTTGAACAACTTGCTGAGATGGAGACAAGTGATGGTGTCTACTTTGATGCATCTCTTGGCAAGGCTTCAGCTATTTGATGAGCTCAAACTAAAGTGTATGTGTTTGAGTCACCAAACTTCCCATCTCTACGCGAGCATCCCCCCCCCAAAAAAAAAAAAAAAAATCGGCACAATCTGCATTTCTGCTCATAATGAGGTTTGTGTGTACATGATCTGAGAGCGTCTGAGTTAGTTTCACTTTGTAGCATCTCACAGAAGACGGAATTGGAAGATGAAAAGAGCAGAGGCTGAAGGCTCCAGGAGGAGAAAAAGGATGATGTTTAATCATGTCCTTCTTTTTTTTCCCCCTGCTGTGATGAGCACCAGGCTTTAATTCCGATGCCCCTCTCTCCTCTGGTATTCCTCTGTTGCCATGGCAAATCCCCTCGTATTCTCATTCCAATGGCATTCTCCTGATTCTGTGCCCAGCAAACACCCTAAAGATGCTCACTTGCACACATGCACACATAAATTCTTGAAAGCATGGGTGTTAAACCACAGCGTTATACATATTGAACACCCAGTGCAGTGCACATATATCTAGATGAACAGATGCACATGTGTCTAATGTTTATCATGTTTAGGGGTTGTAGAGCTTTGAGCCTTAAGCCTTCACTGGCTTGTATGCAGAATCATGCTTCAACCATCTGTCAGCTAACAGCTTTCCATGTTAGCCGCCTGTGTAATTTGGACCCTGACAAGCCAATGTGGCATCACACCGCATCATATATCTCTGACAGGGTATGCCAAACTGTAAGCTCCTTCCAAGGGCCAACAAGTCCTCAAGTGCAAAGATCTTGTTCATAATTTGTTTATACTCTTGAATATGATTTATGTAGCCACAACAAGGTGGTGGAAGGTTAATGACAATTAAATGGCCATGTAAAATGCTTATTATTCCCTCGAACATGGATCATGTAATTTTCATTTTATGTATTCAACATACAAACAACTGGTATTCGCAAGTGTTTTGTTAAATAAGTCACTTTAGGAGGCATGATGTGCCACTGAGTGCAGCAGTTTTTTAAAACATCTGAGTACATACAACAACTCTCCATTATTAGGGAATTCAATATAAAAAAGTTATTAAAAAGAATGTCATTTCACATCTTGATTTAGGCCTTCTTAGCTTTCTTGGTAACACATACATCACTACAACAATCTATGGTGCCATTTTAGTTTGTTCCCAACTTAGGGCGGGTATAGAAAATGCTTCCATCCATCCATCCATCCATCCATCCATCCTCTACCACTTGTTCCAGAATCGGGCCATAGGGGCAGCAGCTCCAGCAGGGAAGCCCAGACATCTCTCTCCACAGCCACCTCTTCCAGCTTTTCCAGCAGGATTTCAAGGCGTTCCCAGGCCAATGAGAGACATAGTCTCTCCAGCGTGTCCTGGGTCTCCTCCCAGTTGGACATGCATGAAACACCTCCCAGAGAAGGCGTCAAGGGGGCATCCTTACCGGTTGCATGAACCAACTCAACTGGCTCCTCAGGATGTGAAGGAGCAGCGGCTCTACTCCGAGTCCCTTCCAGATAACTGAACTTCTCACCCTATCTCTCAGGGAGAGCCCAGCTACCTTGAGGAGAAAACTCATTTTAATCGCCTGTATTCACAATCTCGTTCTTTCGGTCTCTACCCAAAGTCCCTGACCACAGGTGAGGGTAAGAACGTAGACCGATCAATAAACAGAGAGTTTTGCCTGCAGCTCAGCTCCCTCTTCACCACAACAGACTTGTATAGAGAACATAATTCTGCGGAAACTGCACGGATCCTATTGTTTAAGATGACTGCACAGTGCTCTTTGGTAAGAGAGAAGTATTTAAGGGTATATATCACCATCACATCCATAGGTGCCATTTTGATTCTGATTTCGTTATTCTCATGTGCACAAACGAACTATGTGGTCCAGTGTGTGTGTGGGTTGGGGGAGGTGGTGTTGGTAGAGGAGAACAGTGGCAAGCCTCATGGCATCTGTCCTTGGCTTCCTGGCTGATGACAGCTGGGATGGGAGGAGGTCAAAGAGGGTTGAAGAGACGTTGGCAGAACAACAAAGAAAATGGTGGTTAAACTAATCCTAATTCTTGATCAAACATGTAACACAGCGATGGGCTCATCTGTGTCAGATTCATGATTAGTACTGAACTGCAAATATTTTGATATCAAGAAAAGTGAAAACACACAGCATAAGCTGAAGAGATGGGTAGAGTAGCTATAAAACAATGACTACATATGTTCTTGTGACTTGAACAGTTTCAACTTTGACCTAAAGCAATTTAGACGTAATCCCAATTGGTACATTTCATAACACATAGGACCCTATAAAAAGTAATTTCTGAAAGCATACTGAAAAAAACCCCCACTTGCTTCAAAAATATTCTTGGTGGATGATTAAATAAAGCATCTGTTTTAAGCAAGTTTAAACAAATCAGATTAAATCAATATTGAAGGAGAAGACGACAACAAATTAAGCTGCAGAATAATAAATTATTAGGATATTTCATACATTTAAAGTCACTTTGATTAAAACAGGTGCATTTTTTAATTTTCTCTGTACTGTATTCATTATTAATCATTTGTATCACAAAATGTGTCATTTATCACTCCAGGAAAGTGGCCACAGGGATGAAAGTAACAAGGAATAAATTAAAAATATTTAACTACAAAAACCCCCCCAACTATGAGCGTATAATGGAAGGAATAAAAAAGGTGTAAATTTTATTAATGTGAATTGTTTTCTAAATTTGTTAGGACACATTTTCTTTAAAATTGCTAAATTTATCGCTCACACCATCTTAAAGATAAATCTAAATTACACAAGCACATTTTATTTACCTTTTCCTCCGGGAAAAAGCAGGTGGGGAAGACAGTGGGTGCTCCGATTTGAGCTCTTTTGTCTAACAAGCACCAAACGTCACTTCTCTGCAATTTCAGCAGAAAACATTGACATTTGACAGCATATTACAGCGGCACAAGAAAATCAATTTAAGTGTGTTTTGATTGCTTGTTTCTTTTTCTTTAGACACAGAGTTCTTTTCAGCACAAAATGCTGCTTTTTTTCCCCTTAGAAAAAACACCAATGCGCGACAAGACAGAGCAAAAAACGGTTCCACACTTATTATGAAAAGTACTTAAATACTGAAATAAATCAGTGTATCGAACTGTAATCCATCAAGATATTTAATACAATTACTATCAGTCTTGTTCATATAAAATTATCAACATTTCTCTGCAGTCTAATGATGCATTCAAATCAAAAGCTTCTCGTATTAATGTTGATTTTCATTAATGAGCAGGTTCAAAACCAACTGCTGGTGTTTTTATTGTAATTATTTACAACCAGTCATAAAAGCAAAGCGTTTATAGCTAGCTTTATGGTCTAATGCTGCTATAAGACGCTGTGTTTTCATCCTATATATTAGGAAACTTCCACGGTTAAATCTAAACGGTGGTTTATGGTGTTGTGTTGCCTGAAAGATGACTCCTGTATTGATTATCATACATCGTGTATTTTCAGTGTATTACTCTATTTTCTCACTTTGTTGTGTTCAGCGGCGTGCACAACGAGCCTTAACTTTCACTGCGTTACATCAGTTTCATACTTGGCTGGCTGTTGATACGTCGGTGTTAATATGATTTAGTTCATTTGCCTGAGAGAAAAAAATTAAATAATTGGCTCATGTAATTAACATTGATGGATGACTTACCATTTTTAACAAGCTCTCTAACTGCAGCCATGTGATGATCATTTGTCTACGTTTTAAAATCTCAGCAAAAATATAAACATGGAGGGATGAAAAGGAGGCTTATTGCATGATTTCATGTCCTGTAACTGAGTTAATGAGTCTTAAGTGAACTAAATATAAGTGTCTGATGAAGCTGCTGAAAAGATGAACAAAACAAAATGCTTTGTAGCCTAAGGACACTTGATAAGGGTTTGATCTAAAGCAAGTTTTAGCTCTGGTTTCTTTATGAGACAAACTGCTACAAACATCAGGAACATCTGCATTTCTTGTCCTTTCAGTGTGAAATGCATCATTGGTTCTTTCCATCCCTGTAAATGCTTTTCAAGCCTTCAACGTGACAAATTGATGTTGGGCCAGTCAGCGAGAAAGATAACCGATTGGCTGTTTAGCATGGGGATTGAACTTTGTAGTACATTAATGTAATATGGATTTTTTTAATGCATGAAGCGTAATAAAGCCATACAAGTGCAAAACAATCCATATAATGTGTTAGTTTAAATTGCAACTTGAGTTTTCTTAATCTGAACACATTATAACACACTTAACTGAGGCAAAAGCTCTTTTTTTCTGCTGACTTCAGCAGAAAGAAGAGCTTTTGTTTTATATGGTTCAGTGTGTGGCATTAGTGGTTCACAAGCTCATAAGCCTCGCATTTTAACGACTCACATATGTTGGGAGAGGAGAAAGTTTCAAAAACGTAAAACCACATAATGGAGAAAAACAAGTCCACAGATTGTTTAAAATGGTGGATAGGACACAAAAACATAGAAATGCTTTTTGAGTCACAGGAAGTTTTCAAAACTGCAAACAACCACCATGAAAACAAGGTTGTTTTTGTTGTACATACTGTAGATGACTCAGCGGTCGTATTTCATGTTGCACAATGCGAGAAGTTGAGAGAAGTATAGAAGTGTATTTATGACCCAATTTGTTTAACCAGCTGAAGTCACTCTGATGTGTTCCCAATAGACAACAGCTCAGTTTAGAAGTATACCATAACTGTTTATATTACATTATATTGTACTTCTTTATCAAATTTTCAGAAACTGAAAAATGACTCGTGGTGTTAAGGAAAACAAATGCTGAAAACAACAAGGTTTCCCTTATGGCAATCAGAAGCACACACTCGATAAAAGCATATGTTTGGATTCTGTGTCTTATATAAATCTATAGTTTGATTTACAGCCTTCCATAAGCTCGGGCTGTTTGTGTCTGGCGGGCACAGCAATGCTCATGTGGGGTTATAAATAGCTAATGTACACAAGCCCTGTTTGCCTGCTGAAATGGATATTCTTTAAACAAATAGGTCTGACCTGCGCCATTGATGGATAGATGTACGCCACGGGGTGCAGTTAGCGGGTAATAGGCTTCCCTGTAAATGTCAGCATCTACAACAGCTTAACAGCGCTTAACAAATATAAGCTTACACAACAACTACATTGCATAAATATTTCCCGCTGACCTCCAGACACTGACAGTTTTTGGCGAGTGAGTGTGTTTGACACTTGCTTGTATGTGCTCTGTCTCATAAAGGATTGGTCAATTCATTGATTGGCTTGAAAAATACACATACAATTTGTACTTGTACCTGCCGGCCACACACCCGGTGAGCTGACGTTTGGCACTAACAGGTCTGCAAGCTCATGAATACGATGATAATTTGTACCACTAGAGGCCAGGGCTATTGAGTGGAGGCTCATTTACTTTGCTGTGTTGACAGGGAAAACGCTTAATGTGCTTGTGCAGAAGTTTGTGTGTTTCTGTGCGTGTAATCATGCATGACCAGGCAACAGGGATTCACTCGTCTCCACCAAGGTCAGAGACGGAAGCTGGATTCATTAAACGGAGCCACTGATTGTGCATTCTGAAAGAATTTACATTGTGCAACCACAGTTAGGAAATAACAATGGACATGATGCTTCTGGCACAAAGACATTTCTTAAGCTCATTAGATACAGAGTTCCCAAAGTTGTATTTTCATTTTATAGCTTCATTGTCTTCTCTGAAATCGACAAAGAAAGAAAACCAAGCAGTGAATAACACGTGGTTGTGTGGTTACTTCTCGGTTTCACAAGAAACCACACAATCCAGGCTACGACCCGGCTCCTAAAGCTGAAATACCACTGTGGCGCCTGTCTCTTCACGAGGCTTATGCTCAGCTCTAATCAGAAAAAGAAGCTACCTATCTAGAAATACAGTGATTTTGAATCACAGAACAGAAAATGCAACCATGCCGGTGGTGAAATATGCCTTTCACAGCTGGGCCTTCTCTATTTCCCACACACATCCAGCAATACATCATGCTGTTATCATTTACAGGAGCAAAGCAGACTAAGTCACAAGTTGCATTACAACGTGCTTATCAAATTTAAAGACATACCTTCAACAATCATGCTTGTTGTGTGATTGTTGAAGGTGTGTACAGGAAAAAAGTAGGAACAACTAGTTTAATAAAATAAACTACAACACTGTATTGAAACTATTGCAGAAACCAGAGAAAAAGAAAATTGTTTTAACACTGATGGTCATTTGAAAACAAACTATATCTTTCTAACTTTCTGGAGGATTTTTCAAAATGATTTATTCTTGTTTTTCAAGGATTCAAGGATTCAAGGAGACTTTATTGTCATTCGCATCACATGTGGTACATGAGGTGGAACGAAATTGTGAACCACGGTCCCAGCTTACATCTAATATAAATTTAAAAATATAAAACAGGAAAAGAAAATAAACATAAAAAAAGATAAGGTAAAAAGATAAAGTGTCCAGGTGCAAATAAAGTGTCTTAGTGTGGAGTGTTAGTGTCTTTGAAAGTGTCAATGCAGTGTGTGTGAAGAGGTGGAGTTTGTGAGTCTTACAGCTTCTGGAATGAAGCTGTTTCTCAGTCTTGTTGTTCTGCACTTAATG
>NC_051439.1:8458146-8509571 GCF_001649575.2 Kryptolebias marmoratus
TTGTGATGTTCCCAACCACTGCTGTATCGTCTGCAAACTTCACAATATGACAGCTCGGATGGAGAGGTGAGCAGTCATATGTGAGCAGTGTGAACAGGAGGGGGCTCAGCACACAGCCCTGGGGGGAGCCAGTGCTGAGGATTGTGGTGGAGGAGGAGATGTTGTGGATCTTAACAGACTGTGGCCTGTTGGTCAGGAAGTCCAGGACCCAGTTGCAGAGGGAAGAGCTCAGTCCAAGTAAGGAGAGTTTATCTGTCAGGGTCTGTGGAATCATGGTGTTGAAAGCGGAGGTGAAGTCCACAAAGAGCAAACGGACATAAGAGTCCTTCTGCTCCAGGTGGGTGAGGGCAGTGTGGACCACAGAAGAAATGGCATCTTCTGTGGAGCGGTTCTTCCTGTAAGCATACTGATGTGGGTCCACAGTGACGTCGATTGTGGCTTTGATGTGGGTCATGACCAGTCTTTCAAAGCACTTTGTGACTATCGGCGTGAGGGCTATTGGCCGGTAGTCATTCAGGCCTGTCACGGTGGAACTCTTTGGGACTGGGATGATGGTGGCGGTCTTCAGGCAGGTAGGAACAACTGCTTGGATGAGGGAGACATTAAAAATGTCAGCCAGAACCTCGCAGAGCTCATCCGCACAATCCCTTAGCACCCGTCCAGGAATGTTGTCTGGACCAGCGGCTTTTCGAGGGTTAATCCTTTTAAGAGACCTCCTTACTTCTGCTGGTGTCACACTGAGGGACTTTTCTCCAGGTGGAGTGGTGAGTCTGGTGCTGGGGGGGGTGTCAGGGTCCTCAAAGCGGGCGTAGAATTTGTTGAGGGCATGGTGATTGTTGTCCTTGGATGACCACCTCTGTTGTAATGGTTTTTTTTGTGCAGCTTTGAACAGCAGCAGCTCTCTTTGCCTTTTCCAGTTCCACTCAGCTGTCTTTGTCCCCAAACAGCGAGCACTCTCAGCAGCAGAACCTCCTGAACCAGCCGATGACCGAACAACTAACAAGTCCAGAGAAGAAAGAGCTCCAAATGTTTGAGTGTTGGGTGGCTGTTTTTTGTTATTTTTACAAAGCCCATTTTTTTACTGAATGGTCTTGAAAAAGGCGTTCGTTAAACTGTAAGTCTGCAACATTATCCTATCTAAAAGCTGCCATTTTTTGGTGTAGTTGAAGGCTGCTGACCAGCACTGGATGCTTTAATTGTTGGCTGGAATCGCCTCGAGACAAATCTGATTGTTTGATCAAACTAAACTACTATGTGCAGCACTAGAACAGAAAACACTTACACAAGCTTGTGTTACACCATTACAGACAAGCAAACCCTACATTATTTTCATTTATTTTATAAAATAACCAAATTTCTTGTAAAGTTTTTTTTTTTTTTTTCTGGGGTCTCTGAATACCTTTGAGGCTCTGACAGTTCGCCATTTAACCATACCATAGAGATGTGCTGGTGTAGATTCTCAGTCATCCAGGCCATGGTAAAGATTCAAAAAAGGTTAAAAAACAAAAACAACTGGACTTCTATTCTGTAGTTGAAGACGTTTCGCTTCTCATCTAAGGAGCTTTCTCAACTGAGAAGAAAGAAAAAGTAAAAGTAGAGAGAAAAAGTTAAGTGTTGTTGCAGTTTACAATACTTACCAGGTTCTGTAGTTATGTTTATTTTTGTGTCCTCTAGTGGTGTTTTTTGTGTAGTTTGGGTTTTTAAGCCCTGTGTTCTTGTAGTTCTTTGTGTCAGCGTCTTCTCCTGTTTTCAGTTCTCTCATGCCCCGCCCACTCTCACCTGTCCCTAATTGTTTCCTCACCAGGTGATTGTCGTTTTAGTTCGTTAGTTGTCTCTTTATATTCTGCTTGTCCTTGTGTCTGTTTGTGATCCCTGAGTTAAATACTTGTGTGTTTTGCTGCCTTGTCAGCAGTTGTTTTTTTTTTTGTTTAATAAATTTTTATTTTTTATTTGAGTTCCCCTGTGTTCGCCTGCATTCTGGGTCCAACAACAAACCTTGAAAACCATGACAATACCCACTGTGGGATTGTTGGGACTAAAGATTGAAGGACTAAAGATTGAAATTGGCGCAAGGCGATAAAGAATGTCACTTCCCTTCATCAGTCTTGTTCAGAGACTCAGGAAGCCCTTGATGGAGAAGTGAAAGGGGGGAAGAGCAGCAGACAAAAAGAGGCGGCGAAGTAAAAAGGAGAAGCAGAGGGTGGACAGATGGAGAGGTGGACGGAGCGAGGGGAAAACTGATGGATAAACACAGACAAAGGGATCAAGCTGGCTGCTTCATCTCTGCTATCAGATGAGGAGGTGAAGTGGCAAAGTCATATGAAGGAATTAAAATACTCAGTGAATTAAACCAAATCTCCCAGTTCAAAATAATCCCGTAATTATCATCAGGTTTTAATTAACTCTCTTTTTACATGGTCACTTGTTTATCAGCACTATAAGACTTTTTTTCCCATCACATAACTTTTTCCCATGGCATAACACTTTCCCACACTTATTCGAGAATAATAAAAAAAAAAAAAAAAAAAAACTTCTTTCTTTAACAGAGTCAGTGAAGAGTTTCACTCTTATCAGCTTCCTGTGTCTCTGTGGTTTCTCGGCTGTGAAAGCTCGCCGCTGTTCTGCTCCGGCGAGAGCGCCGGGAGGGCGGGGGGGCAGTGGACGGAGGTCGAACTGCCCCCCCGGGGTAAACACCAGCCACACAACCAGCAGAGAAACAACATCTGCAAACACGCAAGACAAAAATGGGCTCCGTGTTGGCCCTCCTTCAAAGAAAAGCTTTATCAAAAAATCTGTTTTGAAGTGAGAGAATGAAAAGTGTTTTTGGTCTGTGTGATGGACTGATCTTAAGCTGAAATGAGGCCTGGATCTCCTCAAATGATAAAACTAGGGGGGGAGGCAGAGTGTGTGTGGTGGGGAGGATGTTGGAGCTGATTAGTTGATTATGTGATGAATGCCTCTTCTGAGCTGTCTTTTAATTTTTGCTCCACTGGTGAAAAAAAAGAAAAAAGTAATTAATCTCAAACTTCCAAGACCTCTGGGAGTCTTCAAAAGCACAGCAAGGGTTGAAAACGGCAAGAGTTATTGTGGAAATTCATTTATTAGCTAAATTGGTTGATTGTCTGAGAGGCTTAAGTCTGAGTTTTTACCATAAAACTATCTTGAGGATGATTTCTTTCCCCTTCAGAAGCTCTTCTTCATTTCTGCCACACTACTGAAGATGATGCTTTGCTGTAATTTCACAAAAAAATACAATGTATTTAACCTTTCCACAGACACCGATTGTTTGTTCAGGAGAATTGTCATGCTGAAAAAAAAGAGAAGAATTGAGGAATTTCACTAAATGGAAAGCAAAACTTCAAATAAAACCAGACTTTCCCTGTTTTGAAAGAGAAGGATGGGAGAAATGGAATATATAGGAAGGAGATTAAAACCAAGGAGACAAAAGGATGAAAAAAGGTTATAGGGGGATTAATGTGGAGCTGAAACAAGACAAGGACAAAGAGCCTGAGAGGAAAGAACAGAGACAAAAAGGAGGTCCCCCGTTGTTGCTAACGAGTCAGGGTTTCATTACACTCTGTGCGATAACAGCAGCTGGAGATCGTCTGTGAAATCTAGACCACTCCGTTATCCCACCGTTTCCCGTATAACAGTGCTGTTTACTGATGTATCGCTTTACCCTAACAGTAACCCACCTCTTCAGATTACACCCACAGTGCACAGGCACAACAGCAGACACAGGGTGGAAGTCACCGCCGATAAGGAAGCATCTCACAGACAAGCACGGAAACATGCACAGACACAGACAGGAAAACCAAGATACACTTAAAAGTACTCAGTTATCCAGTGTGAGAAGGTCTCATCATGCAGGTCTTGTACGATTAGCAGAGCTCAGTCACTCTGAGGTGTTGTCCCCAACATTTCACTAGTAGAAACCGTAGCATTTGTGCATTTAAATGTCATATCTCAAATTTAAGAATAAAGTGACATTGTGGCCATACTTATTATTTACATTTTAACTTGCATGACAACGACTATTACCATGGTTTGATGGCTGTCACTGAAACATATCCACTGCTAACCCTGCTACTACTCCAGTACAAGCTGCTGGAATGCCGATGCATAGATTTGCTAGTTGCTTTTTCTTTTCTGCATTGATGCTCTGCCTTTGCTCTTAAGACCCCCTCTGCACTGGTTTACACCCAGCTATGATGTAAACAGAATCTGTCAGAACATGGGATGGTCTTTGCAGGGTCTTGGCAACATTTTTAGATGCATTTTAGGAATCCAGTGGGCTGTGTGATGGAGCATGGTCCATGATGACATCCATCGCAAAGTCATGATGGTTTATTGTCGTGATCGTAACGTATCAGGGTCCTGGGTGGAGCGGGGAGGAGCACGGTGGCAGCGTATTCATAACGCATTAACCAGCATGGCTTGATCGGCAGAAGTTGAGGCAGGACTGACGTCAAATATAGACAACAACTGTGATCGTGACAAGGTCATGGAGACAACCTAGCAATGACCCGATGCAGCAGGACGGAAAAAAGCAAGTATAAACTTTTTTGGCAAATACAAAGATTAAAGGAGCATCATGATTGTCTTCACACTGAAGGAGGTTTTCTAAATTTGCCACAATCGTTACTTTCTAAAAGATTGTGTCGGCCATAAAGAGCATTGCAGGGTCGACATTCTGTGTGAAGGGGTTTAGAGTAAACTAATGCTTTCCTTAGTCATCGATTTTAGCTTCCCATAAGAGGAAACTCAGAGCTGATTCCACTTTATAGCATACTTTCAGGCAGATTCACTATTGTGTGTTATCTGCTCCACTTTAGCTCGATCATCTGGTGTCGCTCCGTCTCTGCATCGTATTCACAAAGCAAAACTTCATGCTGCCACAAACATGCTCATCAAGTTCAGCAGCTGTGAACAATTTGCTCCTGTTTTGCTTCAGAAGACAGCAGAGCTCAGGTGTCCTCACTGCACAATCTAAATATGGCGGTCTGTCACAAACAAAGGAAGAGAAGCATGTTTTCCCACAGTGAGCTCAGGTCTGATTGTAACAGATGAACTAAAGCGACGTCTCGCTCTATTACAGAGGAATTACCTTCATATGATTGCATTTCTAAATCAGTAAGTTACATTTTGGGCTTCAGTGATCATCCCTGCTTCCTCTTATTTTCTTCTGGATGTGCCCATATGTTGGTAAATATATATTGGCTGGTTTTCCTATGAATACATGCTCAATATTTCATTTAAATGTGGGCAAATATTGTATCAGGCCAGATTTTGACCAGCCATGTTCCAGTTTTGGTTTTATCAAATTATTGCGGACAACAACATTCTGTTCATTGAATTTATTACAACAGGAAAAAAAAAAAGATTAAATTGGAAGTGTGATGTGAATGTTGTGAATGTTTTTATTTTATTTTATTTTTTTAAAGAAAACACAGCATGACGCATTTCTAATTCTGTTTACACAAGAAGGGGGAGACAAAATAATTGAGAGACTTTGGCTGCTGATGAAATGCATAATACTGAATAGCAGACATTCAGGAATTTACCACTTTGGCCATTCTCAATCATATTTCAGATATTTATTTCTTAGTTTTGATTTTATGGCATTGCTGTCAACAAACCAAGTGACGCTAAAAGCAACTCATAAAATGTGAAGTGCTTTGAGTAATAAGTAGATATTTTTTGTGTGCCAAATAAAGCATAAATTACATTTTTAGTCATAAAACAAAATGACAGACAGTGTGTAAATGTTCACTGTAAGACAGCACTATCAGCTTATATGACATAAGGAGTTGGAGCATAAACATAAAATTGTAAAATATTGAAAGGTCTTGTATTTATTGAAGGAATGCTTCTGCTTTTAATGCTAGAGTTTTCGACTAAGATCATGGTATGACAGAGTTAGTTGTTTAGGTCAAACCTTAAAAATGAAAATAACATTACGTACAATCTCACACTCAAAGTGTGTGTTTAGGATTACTCTCAGTTACTACCACATCAGATTTTAGCTAAATATCTGTACAGCTGACTGAGTTAAAGCCACATTTGTGTTTTCTTATGTTGACTGGAAGCTGCAGTCATCCTGAATAGAGGTGACTCCAGACGTTAATCAGTTTTAAAGCTAATGATTACTTTCTGATTGTTTCAATAAAATCTGTCCATTGATTCATGAGATATTTTACTAACAGACAGATGGTGATGTGTTGGCTCTTGTCGATTGGCAGTGGCAGCCATCTTGAAATGGACTGCCTCCAAAGGTTAATGAGTTGTCCGATGTACATTCAATTATTACTTTCTGAAAATTTCATTAAAACCTGTCTAGTGATTCATTAGATGTTTTGCTGACGGATAAACTGGGTTGACTCCAACAGTTGATGCTGTAAATGACCCTCAGCTATAACCACACCAAAGTTGAGCACAATATCTGTAAGACTGACTGGAATATGGTCATTTCTATGTTTTTAAGGTGAGTTGGCTGCAGTGATCATCTTGAATTTTGGTTTGGCTCCAGTTGTTAATCAGCTGTGGAAATTTAATGATTATTTCCTGAATGATTTGTTAGAATTTGTGCAGTTGTTTATGAAATATTTTGTTAAGAGACAGACAGAATTAAGTTTAAATAGTAACGACTAAAGCTCAAACAAAGCTCTTGTGCAATCTGTTAGTGCTCAGAATGTGTTGGTGACTCGTCTCAGCTACTACCACAGCAAAGGTTTGATTAATATTTCTTAAAATTGACTGAGTTAGAGCCATTTTTGTGTTTTTAAGGCAGCCATCTTGAACTGGGTTGTCTCCCAAAGTTAATCAGCTGTAGATGTGCAGTACGTTCAGTGACGACTTTCTGAAAGTTTCATTAAAATTCGTTTAATGCTTCATGAGATATTTTGCTTTCAGCCACACACAGAAATAGGCAACATTATCACCTTTCAAAGGCAGGTGTTTCGAGAAAAAAAAAAAAATAGAAATAGACAAATTTAGAAAAAGTTAGTGTTTGCATCACCATGAGATTTCCACTGAGGTTGGTGTTTATTGACTCGGTTTTTCCAGTTGTGAGTTTGAGCTGCAGATTTGGAGCCTCGGGAGCTCTGGCTTTCACGGACTAACCACCATCACCTCAGGGGCCAATTCACAGCAACGACGATCTCCGCTAAAGTCTTCAATAGACATTTATCTCCACCTCATTCAGTAAACACGCACACATACACACATTGCTTACAATACAGCATCTACAAAATATGCGTGAATGTGCTCCTTGGTTGGCGTCAGTGAAGAAATTCTCACCCACACAAACAAATTCTCCAGACGTCAGGTGTGTGTGTGTGTGTGTGTGTGTGTGTGTGTGTGTGCATGGATAAAATAGCTTTGACTGCATTTTCCACACAGCAGATAAGGATCAGAGGCGCCCTGATAGTAGGAATTAGGAGCAGGGATCCCATTGATCTCTAATGGACCGCTACAAGCAGTCTGAGAGCCCATCAGTGTATCCAAGGAAACACGATCTTTTGTGTCTGTGTGTGTATGCGCGCTGGCACTCGCACACACTTGCACGAAACAAATAAGATAGACACACTCACTTGTGTTATAAATGCAAGAAATGTTGCTGCTGGTGTTAGGTTACACGGCAAAAAACGCCCCCAGAATCAATGATGAAGGCTTAATTACGGAGGATGAGAGATGAGCTGAGCCGGTGTGTGTGTGTGTGTGAGAGTGTGTGTGTTGGTGTATATCAGCTCCAGCAGCAACATTCTCTTCTGCAGAGGAAGAAAAGCACAGAGAGCTTGTGTTTCAAGGCTGAAAGTTTAAGTGAAACTGGAAGGTCAGTGGACTGGATTGCCTGGTCATCCCAGTCCGTAGCTGTGGGACAGAGGACAGGAAATCAAATTACCCTTTTTGTCTCACACACACCAACACATAGCCATGCACAGAGTAAAGGGATGGTGAAAGATGGCCCCCCAAACGTTATGATATTGTGTCTCTTGTCTTTCATCGGACATGAAATGAATGTATCCCTCCTGCCTCGCTGCTCCTCGCCTTTTCTTGTTTTCTGCCCTGCTGGGCACATCAATTACCCTCTGATGAATGACACTGAGAATTGTATCGTGCTTACTACTCTCACTGTACAGCGTCAGCAATTCATTCTGCGTCTGAAACCTTCAGGGTCGCATGATTCGCTTCAATAGGGCCCTGTTCATCTCTGCAGGGCCAATTATAAAAGCGTTATTGAAAGCTTTTCACAGCGATGCTACATCCTGTATCCATGGAATCTGGAAGGTTTCAGTCTCTCATGAGGATTTAATTTGATTTTTATTTGTATCTGCTTATCTCCTTCAGATTGTTTTTTTTTCCCTGCCTTTTCTTCCAAGAAAAGTTGAACTCTGAAACTAAATCTCACTCTGGGGAGACAGATTTATTTTTTCTTGCTTTGGGTAAGATGAGGAGATTAACACCACTCTCATCTGAGTCTGGCATAGCTGGAGCCAGCATGTAGCTGGTTCTGTCCAAAGATAACAAACGTAACAACCAGAACCTCGGGAGCAAACAAAAAAATTAAAAAACACAAGTTGTTTAATTCACAGCCCCAATTCTGAAAAAGTTGGGACACTGGGAAAATGTATATTAAAAAGAGAAACCATGTTGAAATGTTGAAACTAAGACGTTGTACATGTTCTGGAAAAAATAAGAACATTTATTTAAATTTCCTGCCACACGTCTCAAAATGTTAGGACTGGGGCAACAAAAGGCTGTAAATGCAAGAGGTACGAATATTAAAAAAACAGCTTTTGCAACTAATTAGTTTAATTGGCAACAGGTCAGTAAGAGGAATAGATGTGAAAAGAGCATCTTAGAGAGGCTGAATCTCTCAGAAGTAAAGATGGGCAGAGGTTCACCAGTCTACAAAAAACTTCATCTAAAAATAGTGAAACAATTTCAGAAAAATGTTCCTCAGTGGAAAATTGTGAACACTTTGAATATCACATCATCTACAGATCATAATATTATTAAAAGATTTCAAGAATCTGGAGAAATCTCTGAGCTCAAAGGACTGAAAGTCAGTATTGGATGTCTGTGATCTCGGGGCCCTCAGGGGCCAATGCATTAAAACCAGGTCTGATTCTGTTTTGGACATCTCTGCATGGACTCAGGAACACTTCCACAGATCATTGTCTGTAAACACAGTTCACTGTACCATCCACTAATGCTGCTTAAAGCTCTATCAGGCAAAGAAGAAGTCAGATGTGAACACCATCCAGAAACACTGCTGTCTTCTCTGGACCAAAGCTCAGTTAAAATGGACTGAGGGACAGAGGAGAACTGATCTGTTCAACCTCAGACTGCATCATTCCAGCAGCATGGCTTCATAGTAGAAGAGTCCAGGAGCTGAACTGTCCTGCCTGCAGTCCAGACCTCTCCAGTAAAGACTCAGGACTGCTGAACAGCTGGAATCCTCCATCAGAGCAGAATGGGACAACATTCCCTCTAAAACCTCCAGCAGCTGCTCGTCTCAGCTCCTGGATGTTTACAGACTGATGTTTAAAGAGGAGGAGATGCTTCACAGAGGAAACATGGACCTGACCCAACTATTTTGAGATGTGCTGCTGCCATCAAATTCAAAATAATCTTATTTCCCTATGCTCCACTGTGGATAAAATATGGATTTATAAGAATTGCAAATCATTGCATTCTGATTTCATTTACATTTTACACAAAGTCTCACCTGTTTTGGATTTGGGGCTGTAGATGAACTAAAACTGTCCAAACTCTCTGGGTCCTACAACCAATTATTTTTGACTACAAGTTATTAGAAGACATAAACCTGGAGATAAAGGAACTATGGCAGCCATTTCTTAAATAATTTTAATGTATTCTGCAGAGAATTCAAAAGAAGTGACTGTAATGCTCAGTTGATTTGTAAAAATAGTGAGTTTTACATTTTACTCCAGGGGTTCTTCATTTCTCCTGTCATATAAGCTTACCTAACGTTGCCATAAGATCTTTATTGGTCTCGCTAGAAACAAAAAGTCTGCTGGCTGAAAAATAGGCTCACTGCTTTCGTGTTTAAAATGTAACGTCTATTACGTCAGTGCAATATAATAGCAATTCAAACATGGTTGGGGCTAAATGCTTCTAAATGTTCCGAGTGGATTCCCAGCTGAGCCTCTAAGTGGTACTTTTCAATTCTAATTTCGCCTCCACTTTTTTTCAAAATTACACAGACATGACACTGTGATAACCCAACACCACAAAAGAAAAGCCTAATTGTGGCTGTTTAAGCTCCTTTCGTAATTAGCCAACTTGGAGGGTTTTTTTTTTTCTTACGTTATACCCACAGAAGTTTCTGTCTCACTTTTGTGACACAAGTGGCAGCAGATGAACTTCAGATTAGTTTCAAGGGCTGCTGTCAAGCTGGAACCTCGTAGTCTTTACATACCTACTGAAGCCAAGTGTTAAACTGCTTTGGATGTGGTGTACAATTTAGATTTTTGCAGTTCTTGCAAACATTCACATCAGTGGAAAAAGAAAATGGGTTCAAATAGCTCAGCTGAAAATGTGGCAACATCTTAAAAAGAAAGGGGGACATAAAAACCTTAATTTAAGAGAAAGAAGAACTCGCAGTTCTGCATGTTCAGATCTATTAAAATGAAGTTCTGCAGAGATGCTATGAGCAAATAATATCTTACCTGTTGTAGACATCATCAGTTTGGAAAATTAGAGTTTGATTCTGAGCAACTGACAAGCTACCAGATTGATTTTTACTTTTAAATTCAGGATATTTCTGTATTTTCAGGGACTTTGGCAGCCTTATTAAGGATGGCTGCAAAACTGTGTTTCAGACTAGGCGTTAGCTCGTCAATCAGATGAGAATTAAAGGTTTTTTTTTTCAAACTGTATTGAAGAAATAGACTCTTACAGAAAAAAACAACCAAACTTTATTTGTTTTCACATGTGAAAATGTGTTGATTTCATGTGTGACATTTGTTAAACACGTGAAACACACATGTACATGTTTACCATGTAAATTTAGAACCGCAGAAACTTCACATTCGGAAAACCCTGTTTTCACATGTGAAATCATGTTAAATTAGCACTAACACGTGTTCTTCACACATTTCTCGAGTCATTTTGGAACATTCTCAATATGTTTTCAACCTTATGTGATCACGTTTATCCACATGAATACATGTTATTTTAGGGTCAGAACCCACTTTCAAAAGATCTGAACTATTGATTAAATGGTTTCAGCCAATGTTTAATAATTATAAATTTACATCCAACCTCAATCACAAGATAAAAAACCCACAGAGCTGTATGTTCTCACAGTTAAAAGTATAGAAGGTATATTTCCAGACTGAACTGTATATAGGAGCTATATTTAAGATGTCACTGGTGTTGAAAATGATATATTGAGTTTTAGATGCCTGACTGCAGCATTCAGTAATAATAGTTGTCACAATCCGTCCTTAACCTTAAACCCGGCACGATGTTTGCACTATTATATAAGTAATGAGTCGAATTACTGTGTGTTAAAGTTCATCCACAGACGGGTTGTTGTGCATTGTTTAGGTAATTTTCAGGTGGAGCTCTTTTTACCCCAGCAACTCAGAGAAGGTGTAAGAAATACAGTAGATCTATCAGGCACTGGGTTCTGCATTCATATTGATGCTGTGGTACATTACCAAGTTGTCCCTGCTGATTTTGGACAGAATTATTTAAAATGTAAATAAAAAATGTATAATCTTGAAACATACTTCAGGGCATATGGTGCTTTTGGTTGCAAACCTAGCCTATTGTAGTAGGTATACATATATAATTTGTGGGAATGCTGGTGGACATTGTCTTGCTTAAACTGAGAGGGAAAAACAAGTCACCTGGATGTTTATTTTGTTCCAAAGCCTGTGTGCAGTATCCATCCCATCTGTCATACTGATGCTGGCTGCTGAAGTGTGTGCTGATAACAAACCAGATGGTCCTTCTCCTTTTTTATCCCTGGAGGACATGGCATTCATAATTTACAAAAGGAAAAGAAAAACACATTTGATGACCACAGGACAGTTATTTCACCTCAGTTTATCTTAAACCCCTCTGGTCTTTTTTTTTTTATTTTTTTTATCTTCAACTCGCATTTGTAGGGGCAGAAGATGCACACTTGCACATAATCTCACACTTTTTTGGCTGATCTCACTCCTTATTTATGAGCTGTTGATTGCTTCAGCTCCTGAGGTTTTTCTAACCTCGGTGACAACAATAAAATCACTTGGGAAACATGGGCTGATGGTTGACTTTTGCACTTTAAAAATAACGGTCAAAAAGATAGTTAAAACTGTGTAATTCCTCTTTATGGCACATGTCGGGCAAAATTTAATTGTGATATTTAATCTTCTTGAGTAGAACTCCGGTGGCACAGTGGTGTAGTGGTTAGAGCTGTTGCCTCCCAGCAAGAAGGTTGCAGGATCACTTCCCAGCCTGGGGCCTTTCTGGGTGGAGTTTGCATGTTCTCCCTGTGCACACGTGGGTTTACTCTGGGTACTCTGGTATCCTCCCACAGACCACAAACATGCATGTCAGGTTAATTGGTGACTCTTAAATTGTCCCTGGGTGTGAATGGTTGTTTGTCTCTATGTGGCCCTGCGATGGACTTCTGACCTGTCCAGTGTGTCCTCTGCCTCTCGCACAGTGACTGCTGGGGATAGGCACCAGCTCCCCGCGACCCGGAATGGAGAATCGGGTAAAGAAAATGGATGTATGAGTAGAACTCAGATACAAACTTTTAACTCTCCTTTCTGAATGTTTTAGCTTCATATGTTTTATAAGCACGTTTCATGCTCTCCTCAGTAATGAAGCGATTTCAACGTTATTCCAATAAAGTCTCTCATTAATTCAAGTCACTCATCTTCAGGATGACGCACCTCTGAGCCTCTTTGTTCCACACTTTAAACATCAAGCCTTACCATCCATCTACAGCTTGATCTTTGCCTCCCTCAACTGTTTGTGTTTCATTTTCAGCCTTTTCGCCAACACTTTTTTTCCCTTTGTGATCGCCGCCCTAATTGAACGCGGCAGTTGTCTCCTTTTAATTTCAGAGCATGCTAATGTCATTAATAATGTATGGATATTCTAATTAGAATCTGCCCCAGTCGCTTTGCTGCGTAAACACTATTGATCATCTGTTAATTAAGTTTTAAACATCATCGACGGGGACGTGGATTCAGAGGCAAATATGAACATTCTCATCAGGCCTTTAGCATGCGAGCGTTCGATACTCAAAACCTTACATTAATTACAACAAATACTGCTGATCCGTTCTCTCAGTTGATTTAAGTCGCTCTCATTGCCGCCACTGTCACACACTGCGCTTGTAGAGAAAAAAACAAATATCGATCCAAGCATACAACACTCAGCGATTAATGCAAAGTGCATTTAAACATAGTGGTAATTGTTCGGTCTGCGGTGGGATTCCAACAGTGAAATGGATCCATGCGAAAGAACAAAAATAGCAAGGACACAGATGGATGCTTTTCAGATGGTCTTACTGCTGTTCAACGTCGGGTCTTTAAACCGTGTAAGATAGGATTTATGCTCACACAGGATGGCAAACATCAAGGAACACAGGCCACCTTTCGTGCCAGAGTTTTAAACTAAGATCATCTTATATTCTGAAAAGATAACCGTTTTAGTCAAATCTTGTAAAACTTCCACTTTTTGAGTAATCTCATACAGTTGCAAGCTCTCATGAGCTGCTTTACTGCTTGGAGCACGTGTTGGGGATGACTCTCAGTTACTACCACTCTAAATTTCAGCTCGGTAGCTGTAAGAGTCATTTTTCTGTTAACTAAAGTAGAATAGTTGTGGTGGCCATCTTGAATTGGGCTGCCTCTGAAAGTAAATCTATTGTAGATGTACACCTCATGGTTACTGTCTGAGGAATTCACTAAAATCTGTCCAGCGGTTCATGTTGTGTTTTGCTAACAGATAGAAGTTGTTGACTTTACCTGTTAATGACAAAGTTTGAAGCAAATATGTCATACAATGTGCAGTGTTCAATATATGTGCTGGGAATGACCCACACCAGATATTAGGTTAATATCTGTAACATTGACGGAGTTATAGGTATTTTTTGTGTGTTTGTTTTGTAAGATGAGCTGGCTGCGGCTGCCATTTTAAACTTGGTTAAATTCAAAAGTTAACTGGTTGTAGATGTGGATCCAGTGATTGCTTTCTGAGAGTTTCATTAAAATCTGTCCAGTGGTTTACGAGATATTTTGATAACAGACATGGACACGTCATCATGAGCAAAAGCATTATCGCTTTTGAAGAAAAAAAAAATCTTCTCATGTGCCAAATCTAAATCCCACGTGTGCAGGTAGTACCAGAGAGACTTTGCCAGGCTGGTTGGGGCAGGTTGACATGGAAACATGAGGGCTAAACACACAAAACGTGTTTGTGTGTTTCGACAATATGTCTTGTCTACAGCGCTTACTTTCTCCTTTTATTTTTCTGTTTAGTTCAACGGATTTTAAGCAAACACATCTAGATGTGTCCTCGTGTTGCTTACAGGTGACACACAATGAATAAAACCCTGAGTGTTTACAATATTCCCAACCACATTCATAATCTGATTAAGAGGCTTTGACTTCTTTAATATCTGAAGCTGTTTCTGAGAGAGATGAAAATTAAAGAAGTTAATTACTCTGAACAGCCATGCATTGGTTTTCAGATGTTTGCACGTAACACTGCAGTCTTCATTTAATAACAAGAAACAACAAATTAAACAAAGTCTATCACTCGAGCAGAAATCTCTCATTAGTGGAAATAATTAGTCATCTTTAAGATTTTACCACCAGATCATGTCTCTTTTACATCAAAGCAGGCGAAAAATCATTAAAAAAAGCAAGAAACTTCACACATAAAATGAAGCTTTTTGAAAGCATTTTGTCCTCATTTGACTCCTAACATGATTGATATCTGCCATTTGAACTTATGGAGGCAATAGTTTGTGGAGAAATGCAAATTTAGATTCAGTTCGTGCGATCGGTGTGCTCTTGTACTGAGATAACAGCTGTAAATTTGGGAAACAGATGCATTGTTTGCTTGGGACAAACACACTGGCCCAGATGTCAAATTTATACAAATTAAGCAAAGGGAAAATTATGTCTACAAACACGGTGATTCTCTGCAATTTGATGAGAACACTGTTGTGTTGGACAAGGTTCTGCTGCTGGTTTCTCACCTATAGAAACAGCGGAACATCTGTTTATGTTTTGTAACAATGGCAGCTCCCCTGTGAACGTGGGGAAAGTGCCTCCAGCCGCTCTGGTGCCCCGCTGGAAACCAACACAACCCATTTTAATTGTCAGCGTCTCAGCAGACGCCGGCGAGTTCATCCTCCGCGCCCTTCGAGAAGAGGATTCGCTTTTAAACAGCAGCGGTTGTAATTTCGGCTTCACGAAGACGCGTCTCCTCTCAAGGCTGCATCTGAGGGAACTAAGTTCAGGTTTTTAGTTTCCAGGGAGACGAGCCGAAGTGAGGTGGATGGAGACATTCAGTGCTATCAACTTTACTGTAACTGTGTGATTCTCTTCATCTTTTTTTTACAGTTTCTGTGCTCATTTCGAGACTTTGTGCCTCAACTTTTATTACAGTGTTTTTGACAGAGGAGGCTGATTTGTTATCATCCCCGATCTTGTCTGCAGGAATTCTGAAAAGTACAAATTTTCACCTCATTCTCACTCGAGATCAGAACGAGCTGATGTGCAAAGCAGATAAAACACTAGTTTTGTTTTTCTGTAAGAAGATATATCGTGGCAGAGCTGAGTCATAGTATTTACAATGAGCTGTTTCTAAATAAGAGGACTGACTAGACCAGGGAGCTCTGGCGTCACTGTAAAATGACCAGCATTGTTCAGCACTTCCTTTGCCCCTTTGGTCTATTCTGTTCATGGTGTAAAATGAGGACGTTAAATGTCACTGATTATTCTCCTAATGGAGCTTCAGCCTTGGTAGCTGACAACAACAAAGCATCCATAAAGCGCGAGTTGTCTGTTGAATGATTATTTGAGGACCACACACTGCAGTAAACTTGTTCTTGACTAGTCTGTTTTTTTTTTTTCTTTTTAACAAATTCTGCTCGGGGAGTTGAGCTGCAGATTGTCCCTGCTTGAAAGAAATGTTTCACCAGAGCCTCTCTGTTTACAATTTCTGCTCAAGAGTTTCGTATTCATTAAAAGACGTGTAATACCAGGGTGACTTTCATTAAACTGCCATATTAAATTTGTTTTAACATTTAAAGAAATAGCAATATTTGCACACTTCCAGTTGCCTTTCTTAATGCAGTTGCTATGATGACATTTTGCCAACATTAACATGCTTTTTTAGAAATATTTCATGCTTGTCTTTTGTGGTTCGTAAACATCTCGTGTCCACAACCTTCCTACCACTGCTGGACTATGATGATGTTGTTTATATGAACAGCTCTCTGCACATTCTGGATGTTTCCTATCATGGAGCCTTGCAATTTATAGCAAAATGTAAACCTCGCACACACCACTGTACCCTTTCTGGTAAACTGGCCATCATTGTCTACCCGCAGACTTCTACACTGGTATACTTTCATTTATAAATCCATCCTAGGCCTCCTGGCCCCTTATCTATATTCAAAGATGTCACAAAGACAATACAGTCACAGCCGGCGCTCCCAGGATTTTATTTCTTTCAGTTCGAACAGAACCTGGAAGAAGAGGCCTCCTCCTATCCTGCTCCATCTTCCTGGAATATGCTGCAGCCATAACTCAAATTATCCAGTTTGATCCCTCCAGGACATTTAAACACACTCTAAAGACAAGGGAAAAATCATCTTTTCAGACCTGTTCTTGTTTTTAGGTTTTGTTTAAACTCTGCTCCCTTGTAAACGTCAAGATAAGGTTTTATGATTGTTGTGTTGTTATTTTTACGTAACTGATGTTCTGTGTTACAGGTCTCTCTTGTAAATGAGATTACCTGTCTCAGTGAGATTACCTGTCTAAATAAAAGCAAATAAATAAGCTTGGACAGCTATGGGGGTGTTATTGATGCTTTACAGCAAACTTTCCAAACACAGACAATGAAACAGACATTTTTAATGCATCAGGCATGTTTAGGTGTATCAGGCAGGGACATTAAATCTTAGTAAACCAGAGCTTTCATTAAGGGTTAAGGGTGCCAATGCATAAGCATTAAAGCACTCTTGTTACTATTTTGTTAGAATTTAAAATCAAAATGTTTGGCTTGATTGGGAAAAGTTATGACTTTCGGTAGTGGTCCACCGTACAAAACAAGTGAGAAAACCCATCCCTCTTTGGAGCTCTACAGCTCAGGCGGACTTCACAGTCGAAACATCATTCAGAGTTTAAACAGGTCACAGAAAGATAGACTTTTTGTTGTTTTTGGAGATTTTTCCACAGAATGTTCAACTGATAGTTATCTAAACTTCCCAAAATGTTGCAAAGAAGCTCTTCTTACTTCCATATTGAAATTATACATCAAAACATCATCCTCTTATACCCAGTGTGTCTCTCACTGCTATTGGTTTTCTTTGAAATCCCTACAGAAGGTAGAAAGTGCACACAAAAGCTTCAATAGATTAATTATATTGGTGCTCAAACTTTTACCTTCAAAATCCAAGTGAGGGGTGTTTTTAACTTGTCATATCTCCTACATAAAACATTGTAGAAACATAAAAATCCATATGTGTGACCATCAGAGCTTCCTGTCACTCACAGTTCAAATAATTTTAAGATACAGTTTCAGGTCTGTGCACAGTGACTGTTTAAGGCTTACGTTTTAGTCTATTTCTGTCTGCGTTTCGTATCAGGGAGTGACAGACACAGGTATATTATGCATCTAGATCCAGTCTATTATTTGGAATACCTCTTAATTTATTCAAAATGACCCCCTAGGTCATAGAAAATCCTCTAGGTGTCTGATACATATCATAAATGTTCAAATCTTTGACCTAGAAGTTCAATAAACAGCTGAGCTTTCTTGCAATAGCAGCTTGCAGGCTAACAAATTAGCTCAACATAGCCATCCGTCACATTACAGCCGCTTAAGTTTCTCATTCAGCTGCAGTCAGAAATCTTTAAGAACCACTATGTGGAACTGTTCCAACATCATATCACTGATAGGTACGATTAGTGTGAACAAATGTGGAGAATCTGGGAAATCTGGGTAATGTTTACGCTACCTTTGGCCTCAGTGGTCGATGTTGTGGGGTGTATAGGTCAGGATTGATCCGACTGATGGATCACCACTGATTGAACTGCGCATCATTGTCATTTCAGCTCTTTGTTTTTTCGGCTCCTCTCTCCACGTTGAATTTAAAGTCAGCTCCGACCCAATTTGTCAACACATCTCAGACAACAAACTGACATGCAAAACAGCTTATCTACAATCTTGTTCCTTGCCTACAGATTGTGCATTATCATATGCAAATAGCTTTGTTGTTGTCTTTTCGAAGCTGCATATTTCAGGGCTTGGAGAGAGATCCTACTGGACTTGAATTCTGGACCGGAAACGTAAACCCATTGAGGGATGATGCTGAATGTTAATGGCACCACGTTCATTACTCACCACATCACCCTGGAACAATTCAGCTTTGTACTCTACTGTAACATCGGCAGGTCTGCGATAAAAAACTAATTCAAGTCAGTCCAGCAGAACCAGACATGTCTTTACTATTCCAAGCACTCATTATAATCTACAATATATCACAACACAAACAAAGACTTGGACTGAAGCAGCTGATGCAGCCTCAAGACATCATTTGGGAAAAAATGAGCAGCTTTTCCCTCAGGAGCCACAAAAACCATAAACAGACTCTGGTGTATAAAATCAGTCCACTTTTCATTTAAAATACAATAAAGTCAGTGGAATTACAACGACTATCTGGTGGGGCAACCTGATAGCTTTTTTAATTTGTGGTTTTGTAACGTTAATAATTTTACATTTGAGGGTAAAAATTAAATGTCATGATTGTTTAAAAGGATGTATTGTTATGAGATTTTAGAAATCAACTTTGTAGGAATCCGTCAGATCTTTAACTGTTTGTTAATTAAAGGTTGTTTGGGTTCAGACTTTGCAGTGATGAATTTAAATTAATGAAAAAAATGACTTAAAAAAAAGCAGCTCTTTTACCTCAACTAGCTAAAATACTATTGAATGAGATATATATTGCTCAAAGATATTTCTGTATTATTAGATATGCTTTGTGTTGCTGATAAAAACAAAAATGTGCTTCCCCTTGCTGTATGAATCAAAATGTAGCTGCAAAGGCATTGACATGAAGGAACAGACATAGGGACTTTGTTAGTACTCCCATATGTACCCTGTAAGTACCCAATACGTACCTCGTAGTTACCCCATAATTACCATGCAGGTATCCTCCCGTCAAAACCTTGTAAGTAGCCCCATACATGTAAACACCTTGTCATTGCTTTTTATCTACCCCTCATAAGTACCCAGTATGCACCCTGTACCAACGTACCCTGTTTGTACCAACATAAGTACCCTTTAAGTACTTTGTCATTACCCTGTATTTACCCCTGCAAGTACACTGTAAATACTCTATCATTACCCTGTATTTACCCCTGCAAGTGCCCTGTAAGTACTCTGTAATTATCTTGTAAGTAGCCTGAATATATTCCTGTAAGTACTCTGCAAGCATGTACCCATAAGTACCCAGTATGTACCCTGTATGTACCAGTATAAGTACAGTAGGTACCTCCATAATTACCTTTTGTGTATCCTTGTAAGTACCCTGTAAGTAATCTGTAATTACCCTGAAAGTACATCATATGTACCCCTGCAAGTGCCCTATAATTACCATATAAGTATCCTGTAAGTACTCTGTAAGTACCTCCATTAGTGTCCAATATATACCTTGTATGTAACAGCATAAGTACCCTATATGTACCTCCATAATTACCTTGAGTTTATTCTTCTAAGTACCCTGAATGTATCTCAGCAATCCTTTGTATGTACCCATGAAAGTACCCATTATGTACCCTGAATGTACGACCATAAGTACCCTGTCCTACTATTTAAATTCTCTTGTGAGACCATGTTGGTTTCTCAGTCCTGAAAACCTTTAAATAAAAAAAGTTATGATGACATTAGTTTTTAAAACCACAGAAAACTGTTTATTTTTCTGCTGGATTTTTTATTTTTTACTGGGACACGGGCATTTCAGCTACAAGACTCCAAAGGTCATGACTTCTCCTTTCGCAGTTCTTCTCTTCAACGGAGACCTAATAAAGGAATATAAAGAGATAAATAAATTCAACTCACTGTAGACCTTTTTCTCAGGAGACAGTTCGACTTAAACAGGTGAAAAAAAAACATAAATGTTGCAGTTGTGTGTGTTTGTTCACTGTTACAGCTCGATCCATCTTTAATGAAATATTTATTTGGCCCAATGAACGTCTGTCAGATGTATCAGATGACATGTTGCTGTTTGCTCTCGTGGTTTTAGGTTTCTTCATTGCTTTTATTTTTCCCTGCATGATCTTGACTTTTTGTGCTTATCCTGAAAGACTGAAACGTTTTCCCGCTTGAGTTGAATCAATACGAGTGAAGGAGCGAACAGGAACTTTACGCCACAAGTTGGATTACGAGTGAAGAGAAAACGGCTTGGCCTGCCTTAAAGTTTCCCACCATGACTCGTTAAAGTTTTTGCGTCTTATTGACTGATAACGCCGTTTATTAGCTTTCCCTGAAGGGCTTGTTTCTGTTTGCCAATTATTTCTGCTGCAGACAAACAGGGAGCGTTTTGTTTCATTAGACTGCTGCGTGCAAATAAGCCTCATCTATGAAAAAGCAGGGTTTATTTTTCCATATTAAACCAGCAGCATTTCAGAGTCTGTATGGACATGAAGGTTTATTAAATATTCCCCTGATTTATGTAAATGACAGGCAGAAATATTATAGAAATGACTCTGCATTGCAGCCATAATGGTTTACTTTAAATCACATTTACCATAACAGAATCACGTTCACTCATTTCAACCTAACATGTTTCCAGTAAATATAGGTCTTTAAGTGATGGAAAAAAAATGTCAATTTATGCAAAAAAATAGAGAAATACATTTTCAATATTTGCTTTAGAGTCCGACTAAAATAACCAAAACTTGAGAAATATTAAAATAAATTGTACTTCTGGTTAAACGTGAATTATCCTTATGTTGGCTGCCTTAAAGGTAACTTTGGCTAAATTTTCTAAGGTAATTAAAATCCTTAGTTCAATAAGTCCCAATAAAGGCTTTGATGAGTCTGACTATTGATGGTTTTAGTCTTATTTATCTTGAAAAATTGGGATATTTTGTCAAAAATAAATAATTAAAATAAATTTGTGTTTTAAGTAGTTGCCAAGCAGTGCCTTAAATTATAGGTTATTTAACTGATGAATCTGTGCTAAATACTAATATCTGCTGAGGTAAAAATTGGGTCAAACTTTGTGAATTTATTCATCAGGACTCCTTGTCTTTTCTGTAATTTCTGCAGCCTACATCCATAAAAATAAACAAACATATTGGGACAGTTGTGTTGCTTCTAAATTAAATCTCAAATTAATTCACCCATTGAACAAATGATATTTGTCAGCATCACAACAATCGCCACCTCCGGAGTCACCACTGGATGTAATGCTGTCATGCAGACAAAATGTCTAATGAAAGTAAACAACATGAGGGAACTTTCAAATAATATATAACACATTGAAACATCCTGAGACACATAAACCAAACTGAGAATAAATATATGTACCTTCCCCCGCCTCACCTGATATCTCTGTTAGCAGTTTGAGCACATGTTGTGAATGACTGTCAGCTACTACCACACCAAATTATACGCCTCTCTGTGTTGGCTAAGGTTCATTAGCTGTGGCGGCCATCTTGAACGGGGTTGACTCCAAAAGTTAATCGGCTGTAGATGTTCATCCAGTGATTACGTTTTCCTCCAAGGGGATTTTTTTTAACATAAACTGAAAACTGTGGAGTTCCGACCTCTTGGAACATGCAATCGTTTTTTAAATTGTGTTAAATTTTATTGAATTTAGGAACCACCTTTCAAAGATCCCTTCCATCCACACAGCAATTCTTGTTTCGCCAACAGAAACAAGATCACGTGAAGGAAAACACCTCACAGCAAAGAAATTGGACTTTTAGGAGCCTACACGATTTTTAGATCCCCCTCCCCACCACCTTAACTTTAAACCCTTGTTTAAGTGAAATTTTGGTTCCAATGGGTCTTATGGTGTGGTTAGCATTTTCTCCTTGGGTTTACTCCAGTTTCTTTCACAATTAATGTATATATATATATATCTATATATCTATATAGATATATATAGTCATTGGAATTTCTAAAAAACCCTCATATAAGCTTACAAATTCTTAAATTTCAGGAGTGTGTTGTGTGTTAATCTCTCTGTTTCCCCTCAGGGATGGACTGAACAACTATAGATCACTGACTGAATAAAACTATTTAAGCAAATTTAAATAAAACACGTCTGAAGCCTTCATTTCCTACGAATCCTCCTGATTCAGCAACTTTTGAATCATTTCTAACGTCTTTTCTTGGCTGTAAGTCCATCAGTGTTTGGGCTCCGACTCTGAAGGTGTAGCGAGGGGGCTTCTGGGTGATGTTTTATCATTTTCATCAAGGAGAAGCATTGCACATGAGTGTATCCGTGATGACTTGGCAGCTGATGGTCTCCTTGCAGCCTCTGCACCTATCTGAGGTGCGGCCGGGCTGTAAAGGCCCTCATTGCAGCAGCGTGTCCTCTGCAGTCAAGCTGCAGGTGGAAGCACGTTGAGATGGATCAATATGTTGCTCAGAAACCCAAAAGTCACACAGCAACATAAAAATGCCTCTTTAATGTTTACTTTGAAAGGGCTTTAAGTCTTCAAATAAACTGGATTTAAATAATAAGTTAGTTAGTTGTCATCATTAAAAAATGTTTAACCCTATTTTTATACCAAATAAAAAAAAATGTTTTGACAAACTTTAAATGCAGATTTCTAAAAAAATGTGGATTTTACATATTCATGTCAAGTCTGTTTTATTCATTTTGTTTGTTTTTTGCTTGTTTTAACAGCAGAACACTTAATAGTGCGCTTTGTTTTATTCATATTTTGACTTTATTTCAAGTTTGAAACATTTTTTTTAACTTTGCAACCTGACTGACCGAGCTGCTGTTGACTTTCCCACCAGTAGGAGGCGCTGTTGATGCGGAAATTATAAAACCAGCTCAGATCATTACTGTGCTGCTTACAAGAGAGTAAATTTTCTCAAATACTTTTCTTATAAACACACATACTCAGATCCTACCACCTTAACTAGTCCCCAAATCTTGAGTTTCTTTATTTTTAACCAAACACAAGTTTGGGTTCAGGTCAAAAATATTGTGTGGTGATGGCGTGAGGAGCCTCTGAGGGATTGTTATCTATTTGTGTGAACAATTCCCAGTCGGGGCTGGGATGGTAGAAGCTGGAATAGTGCTGTTTTGGCTGGGAAAGATGCTGACGGCTTCAGACAGCCATGGGACAACTGGAGTCCAGCAGAAACCGCTTTAATGTCTTGAGCTAACCCATAAATAAGTCAGTGCAGAGATTTAGACGCTCCACTGAAGAGCGTTAGATGTTGAACAGCTGGATGACCTTGTTAACATTTCAATGGCACCTCTGGAGGGTCATGTAAATAAGATCAGTATGTCTTCACTATTTAAAGGTTTTCAGGACTTTCACCTGAATACGTGGCAGAATAATTACCCCTGCTGCCAACAAAACCACGACTGTAAGGTCATCATTGCTGTCACACGTTTCTCTATGGTAATAATTATTGAAAAATACATCCACTGACACACGTTTGGCTCAGTTAACCAATACAACTTAACACCATTTCGCAGCCTGTGAATAAATCTATTTCCAGTTCCTAGGTAAGAAGGTCAGATTGGACCATTATAAATTAACCATTGTTATACATTAATAAATGTATAAATGTATTACCATTTTAACCTCCTTCCCAGCACTGATGTCCCAGCTTATTTGCTTATTTCTGTCCAGCTTGTTGGCTTTTTTTTTTTTTTTTTTTAAATATATATATATCAAACTTCAAGGAAAGGCAGCCTTCCTCGGGCATTTCTAAAAGGTTTGTAATGTTCTTTGCTTTACTCCAAAAAATAAATCGAAACAAAATAATGCACATAACAGAACTGGGAATGAATGCTGAAGCACTTAACTTAAAATCTGACTACAATTTGCATTAAACAGTGCAAGTTTAATCATGAAAACAGGTTCAGTGACAAGATAAACACAATATGAGGTTTCCCTCTGTTTGCTTAAAGAAGCATCTTTCTGCAGGCAGATAATTACCTAAATTATTGTTTATCATTTCATCTTGACACATTTTAAGAGATGGACTGAAACTTAGGGAAAAATGTCCAGTGAAAGACTGCAAAAGCCCGTCTTCAGACTTCCTCCGAACCTCTCCTGGGAAACAAGAGACAAACCCAGGAGGGTTTGCTCATTCAACAGCACCTCCACCTTTCTACCTCAGCGACCAATTATCCAACTTCTGCTCTCACAAACCTCTCCTAATCCGATTAATTTTTGCTCCATCAGGTCCACTGTTTGCTCAGTATTTACAGTACCTGGCGTCCTCTCGTACAGATGCTTCACCGCTTACGCAACGCTTTTATCCCCGTGAAGCGCCAACGTGTCAGAGGTGCTCGGCACACGTTGGGGTTGATGCTCACCTCTCCGGGGAATCGCTCTGATCCTCTTTGTGAAGGAGGTGATGGTAAATGTTTATCAGGTGCAGGCAGGATCTGCTCGCTCCTGTGAGCATTTCATTTCATTTCAATGAGGATTTTCATTTGAGGGATAATACAAAGCAAACATAGGATATCGCCCCACACCTAACTGCCCATAAATACTGAAGTGAGGTATAAATTACCAGAAGAGTCACTCGGTGTGCTCCTTTGTTGCTCATTTTGTTTATTTTTGACTATAAATGTCTCATATTTTATGTCCTCCTTCAGCTCCTTTTGTTCCATGTGAAAACAAAAAAGTTATTTTGTGTATTTTATTTTATTATTTGCAGCTTTCTTGTTGTGATCTTTTTGTTTTCCTTTCTATTTTTAGTCGGTTCCGTATCTTCGGCCTGTGGTTTCTTTATCTTTAAAGTCTATGTGTCTCAGTCTGCTTGTTCTGCATCACTTTAGAGGCATTTTCATCTCTGTGCAGTCATTTCAAACCTCTTGTCTCCGGTTAATTTTCTTGTGCATTTCCCATAAGTCAGTTTTTGGGTTTTGTGCAGACACATTTTTGTCTTTTATTTACAACTGTTCTTTTATCTGCTGATTATGCTTTTCCCGTGTCTAAATTACATTTTCCTGTTCTAAGCACTACTCTTTAAAGATTGTAGCATGGAGCCACTTGTCAAACTGTTCCTGTATGCCTACAATCCCAAAAGGACCCAAGACGAGGAAGAAAACCATCGTATTTGTATTTTATAGTTCATTTTTTTATCTATATATTTTTATTTCTAAAATAACGCCTTGATATATAGATGGATGATTTCATTATTCTCCTAATGGAAACGTGGTTGTTATAGTTTTCAATTTATATTATTATTCCTTTATATGGTATTTTTTTATCATTCTATAGATAATTGGCAAAAAAAAAACATTTATGCATCTTAAATTATATTTCCCAAAACCAACATGATCAACTTAAATCTTTTATTATCTTATGTTACATATGAAATTAGGTCTAAATCCATCTTTCTGGACATGCTTTACTGTGTATATTTTAAAAAACTTGATTGTTTTCTGTTGGCTTGGAACTGTTGTGACATATGAGAGCTCGTCTTCTCATTTGTGGCCACTTTGTTGGAACAAAAAGCGGCCTTCCGCCCATTCTGCCCCATCTCCTTCACTGAGTAATGACCTTTATCGCTGACAGACAGACGGATGGCGGCGTTTTACCCCCTCGGTGCAGGTGTCAAAGGGAAGATAAAAGAGCAGAAAGCAGGATGTGATGAAGAGATGAGGAGCTTAGAGGAAGGAGAGAAGTGAGACCGAAAGGATGGATGGATCAGAAAATATTCCACAGAAATGTTGAACTGTTTTCAGATGATCTATCACAGATTAACTTCTTTGTTCTCAGTTGCGGAAAACTGCTGCTCAGTTCGATGGGAAAATATGAGAAATAAACATCTTCAAGTAAGAAATGAGCTCTTCCTTACCCACTTCTCAGAGAAAAAAGACGACCACAGCAGCTCTGACCTGATGAAGGGATCATTGTTTGGTCGTACTTAAGCCTCTCAGTAAAACCAACCCCGACTATAGTCCACATATTTGACCTGTTTTAAAGAAATCTGCAGTGAAGTGAAAATATAATCTCTCGAGTACAATAATCCTGGGATGGATTGGATCCTGTCCCTCTCAGGGTTACCCCGGGAATGAATGAATGAATGAATGTGCAGTAAATAAATTAGCAGTATAATCACAGTATTGATGCAGTAAGAGCTAAAAACTCACAGGAAAAAACAAGTTTCGTACTGAATAAAACAACACAGATGTTTGTTTCAGTCAGTTTTATAATTTATAGCTCCTGAAACCCAGTTCTGAAACTGGGTGAGCTGTGTGTTTGTGTCCTTCTTTGAACCATGAATGCTACACACACACACACACAGACAAAAACATTATTGCCCTTTTGCCTTCAGCAGGTAATAATACTGGCGTTTGACGGCTCATCAATAAATGACCCAGAAAACGACAAAAACAAACAGTGAAAATCATAAATACTGCAAACGTCAAAACAGTAAATGGGTGAATACAGATGAGCTAACAGGAAATGAAGAAAATGCCAACAACAATACAACAACAACAACAAAAACGTCTGAACCCTGTTAAAACAGAGCTGCCATTTTTCTATTAATGTTCATTTTATTCTGTTGTACCAAAGACAGAAAGGACTAAAAAGTGGTGTTACAGAGCAGTCTTCAAAGAAAGAGCTTTAGGATCATTTGTTTGATAAACGTCATAAAACTTTTTTCAAAATTCTTTTTTTTTTAATTAACCAAAACTCAAGGATCTCATCCAGTGTGCACAGACTGGATGGGATGAACCTTTTAAACCAGTATTTTTCCACTTTCCCCTGCCCTGCATGTTAGAGATGTTGTCCTGTTTCAGCCCTCCTGATTTAAGCTGATGGCTAAATAAAAGGCTTGTGTTTAACTTGATGACCTGATCAGACGTGTTGGAGCAGGGAAACAAGTAAAGAATGCAGGACAGTGGGCCCAGGGGTGAAAAACAACATTGTTTTAACCCTCGGTTGATTCATTTTGCTGGATTTTCAAACTCTCCGACCTCCTCAGAGGATGCTGGAGAATTTCTCTTAACTTAATTGAGTTCTGTAAATAAGCCTAACATGATAAAAAAGGTAATTGATTTTTTTTTTCTTTTGCTTCTATGGATAGGTAAAAAAAAAATACTTTGAAACACAAAGAAATCAAATATTTGCTCCATGAATAAACAGCCCCCAATACACACACGGTTAGCTGCTGATGCATGCGTGCAGCTACAGAGAGGAAAACATCGCTTCAGGTCAGAGGGGACTCGCATTCTCATCTGCTGTACAAATTTGTGATGAGCTGTGTGTTTTGAAGGTCCTGTGGGAACCGCTGCACATAATTAATTTGGTTTCATAAAACTCTCTTTCTACATATTGAAGGACTGGGATTCTCAGAGAAAAGGAAAAACATACTTTCCAGGTAAATCACAAGAAATATGCATGCAAATGGGCCTAAATGTATGCGTGTTTGCATTTATATGGTGGTTTTATGTGCATGCACAATCAGCCGAGAGTGAATGTGCCTATTTTTGGAGGGAGGACGGCAGATGTCTTTTGCTGCCGAGTTCCCAGGGAAATCAGAGCACACGCAGCAACAAAAAGGGTGGGAAGTGGGAAGAGGAATTAAGGAAGAGGAGGGAGAGACAGTGAGAAGGAACAGGAGGAAGAAAGGCAGAGTTTTAGGGAATAAAATGTTGACGCCAGGCATCTCGCTGGCAGACGGAGAATGTGGCCTGGTTTCTAGGTTGCAATCAAATCCCTATAAACAGAGTGATCATTCACTCTGCCTAAACCCTGCTACATTACCGGCAACCACACACTTTTTCACACACACACACGCAGCTGTGACAACAGAGAGGTTGGGTTTGTAGTTTATACACTCTGGAAATCTTTGCGTGCATATCCATAAATAAACAGGAGAGCTCACGCAGATCAGAGGATGGAAACTACGGGAATTTTTTTTTTTTTTTTGAAAGGAAGAGGAAGGTGGATGGAAATGAAATAAATAAACCCCTGCAGTCCCTTGGGGGTCAACAGAGGCCTCGGTAAATAAAGGTTTTACATCTCTCCAAGGTGATCTGAAGTTTCTAAGCTGCTTAGCGGTATAATTTTCAGAAAAAATATTACAAATTTTCCAATTGTGGTTGACAAAAACAGGAAAAGCAGAGAACTTTAGCACCCGATGGGGGAAATTTCCCTTCTGATGTGGCACTAAACGGTTGAGCGTGCGTCTGCGAGCACATTCAGCTTTCTCTGTTTGCACAGTCACAACAAAAGAGAACCAAAATCGTTGGGCTTTTTGTCACAGCTGATCAAGAACTTCTTCCATCTCAGTCCCGGCCAATAAGCTGGAAGCTTACCTGTGCACTTAGGCAGAAAGTGAATCAGCAAGCACCAAAACACACAAAGTCAGGAAAAATACAAACAGCTCTCTTCAACTCTCAGTACGTCTGGTTCTGCAGAGCTCAGGCAGCTCCTTGTTTTGCTCACAGAAAGCGATATACCCAGCAGAAATGAGGAAAGATGCCTTTTTTTTTGTCACAAATGATTTTTGTCTGGATTGTTTTCAGAAAGCAGAAAAATTCAGGGTTTACTTTTCAAAAGAACTCCAGTCTCCTATTGCACATGTTGACTCCGAATGCTTTAGAGGCGCAGGCAGAGAGAACGTCTTGAGGGTTTCACCGAAAATCGTCCAATGGTTCAAGGGTTAAAGCCAAAGTTTGAAACAAAGACGCTGCACAAAATGTAGCACTTGGAATATGTGTTGGGTGTGACTCTCAGCTACTATCACACCAAATTTGAGCTCAATATCTGTAAAATTGGCCTCCTGACGACTGTTTAAATTTTATTTGAGTCTATTTCCATCAGTAAACACCTGATGGTACAAGGAGAAGACAAAGAAATAAAAAATGATGATTCATTATCTTCGAACATTATGTTTCCCTTTTGATTTTGTAGCTAAAAGGCCATTTAGATTAAGAGCTAACAGACTGGATTATCATAAATTTGACATTTTCTGTTCAGTTTAAATTTCAAACCATAAATTTTTTAGTAATTTCTCCTCTCCTCCCCCAAGGATATCTGTAAGCTCTGATTGACAGATCTCAGCCGACACCTCTAATACGAGATTAGCACCTCTCCTCTTCCACGCCGATGAGTACAAAAGCGTATAAAAGCAGCACTTGCGAGAAGAAATGAAAGCGTCTCTCCTTTCCACGTCTAAAGGGGGGATTCACTTCACCGGGTTTTAGATTCTGGTGTGTCCCTTCGTCTCAGTGTCTTCTTGGTGCCACAACGACTCGCCTCTATTGTCAAAGCTGAGAAATGATTTCCCACTATTTGCATTTTTATTGATGCTCCAAATTGCAAAAAAGCTTTCTCCTTCTTCTGTCTTTGTCTTTAGATTGAGGGAAGAGAGAGGGGGGAAAAAAGTCCTCATTTGTTCCAGCGGAGCCCTATATAAATCACCATAGTGAAGAAAAGTGAACTCATCTTTGAATAAAACATCAGGTGGTAGAAAGAGTTGGCTGCTTTATGTCTTTTTTTCCCTTTGTTAATATTGCTTTGAAATCTTCTGCACGCTGTGTGCTTGTTCATGTTGCCGCACTGGGAGTAATACTAATGTGAAAAAGGGGGGGAAAAAACAACTTGAATTCCTCTTTCAGTCAAGAACATGTAACAAATACTACTTGCAACAAAGGGCCGAACAATAATTGCTCAGACACATTGATTACTTTGCTATTTGCTGCACAGGTGCAATATGGATTGTGCCATTACTGCAGTCAAAGTGTAATAAACAGCAGTCCCTGCACTCTTTGTGAGAGCGCAATTACTCATCAGCGTGTGAATTACTGACAATTGGAGATGCACTCTTCTCCCTGTCTTTGTCGTCTCACTTTCTTTAAAAAGGAAAAAAATAAGCGACTGTGAGCAGATGAAATGCCATTGTTTATGCATTTATTCATTGTGAAGGAGGGATTACTGCCTTTACAAGGTCACTCAAACAGTTGAGTGAATACTTTATTGACTGAAATGTAAATACGGGCTCGCGCTCGACTCCAGTCGCACACCTAAATGCACAGCCTCTATCTGCATTGTCCTTTATTGTCATCCGGAGGAGCAAGTGTTTTTTCCTAAACTGCTGATTAAGTGACTCCCACTTCTATCTAGGTCCTGGGGATCTGGGGAAATAGAAAACCAGAAAATGAGATGTTGATATCGATTCGGCAATCTTGAACAGAGGGCACCTTTCATTTTGTATTAACTCATCTGACACCCGTGTTATATGTGCAACCTTTGTTCTAAATATGATTGAAATTTACGCAGCCATCGCGCTTGAATGCAAAACAGAGCTGGAGACTGATGAAAGCAAGAGGTGCTTATAAATACTGTATATGCAATCCCAGTTTCAAAAAAGTTGGGACGTCGTGTAAAATGTAAATGAAAACAGAATTCAATGATTTGCAGATCTCATAAACTCATGTTTTATTCACAGCTGAATACAGTAAACCTATCAAATGTTTAAATTAAAAAACTAAGAGATTTTCATTTTGATTGCAGCCACAGTTGCTGAGATAGGTAGGCACCAGCTCCTCGTGACCCAGAAAGGAGCTGGTGCTGTAAAAGTAGGTGATACAAATTAGAAACAGCAGGAGGTGTAAATATGGGCAGGGGTTCAGCAGTCTTGTGAAAAAACTGATTCAGAATTTTAGAATTTCAGAATAATGTTCCTCAGTGGAAAATTGTGAAGACTTTGAATATCCCATCATCTACAGTTCTTAATATCATCAAAAGATTTCAAGAATCTGGAGAAATCTCTGAGCTCAAAGGACTGAAAGTCAGTATTGGATGTCTGTGATCTCGGGGCCCTCAGGGGCCAATGCATTAAAAACAGCTCTGATTCTGTTCTGGACATCTCTGCATGGACTCAGGAACACTTCCACAGATCATTGTCTGTAAACACAGTTCACTGTACCATCCACTAATGCTGCTTAAAGCTCTATCAGGCAAAGAAGAAGTCAGATGTGAACACCATCCAGAACCACTGCTGTCTTCTCTGGACCAAAGCTCATTTAAAATGGACTGAGGGACAGAGGAGAACTGATCTGTGGTCAGAGGAATCCAAATGTGAAATTCCTTTTAGAAACCATGGATTCCACATCCTTTTGCCTGTTATCAGCATTCAGTTCAAAAACCTGCCTCTCTGATGGTATGGGGGTGCATTAGAGTCTCTGCCATGGGCACCTTACACATCTGGAAAGGAACCATTAATGCAGAAAAGTATACACGGGTTTTAGAACATCTGCTGAAATATTCAAGGCCTTCCCTGAAAAGAACTTCATCTGAAAACAGTGCTAAATCCCATACCGCATCATTACAACACCCTACCTTTGTAGTAAAAGAGTCCAGGAGCTGAACTGACCTGCCTGCAGTCCAGACCTCTCACCAGCAAAGACTCAGGACTGTTGAACAGCTAGAATCCTCCATCAGAGCAGAATGGGACAACATTCCCTCTAAAACCTCCAGCAGCTGCTCTCCTCAGATCCTAGATGTTTACAGATTGGTGTTAAAAAAGAGAGGAAGGTTAACGGTGGTAATGGCAAAATAGCACAATATCAGTTTAAACATTTGACATGTTTACTATGTTCCATTATGAGTAAAATGTGGGTTTATGAGTTTTGCAAATCTTTGAATTCTGTTTTCATTTACATCTAACTTTATCAGAACTGTGGTTGTACGTGTTTTGAGTTAACAATAACCCTCACTAGTAGAGCGTGGCAGTAGATTTAATTTTCAGAAAACAGCTATAGTGCACCAAAACACAATTTAGTCTTTGGTAAGTTGAAGGACATTTGATGGTCACCATGTCTGCAAAGCATACAAAAGGAAAGTTGCCTTCTTACAAATCCACTAAATTAAAGCAAAGATGAGTTATAGTGTAAACCTGTAGCTCAGTGCAGGATATGGAAAGACAGAAAGGCTCACAGTTAGTTTAAAATGTTCAGTCAAAATGTTCAGTGGCATCTGGTTTTGTAAAATCTTGCTGCTGTGATCCTGGATGCGTTGCCTCGCTTATCTGCCGACTCTTTGAGCAAATGGCACTCAGGTGGGTGAGGCTGTCTGGTGAACGCATGAAGGAAAAGTCTACTCTGTAATATTTTACAACAGTGACACTGATTACACTGTGAGCCTGACTGCACTTATTGTCCCTATAAGGCTTTTATCAAATAATTTAGGAGATTACCAGATCCTGACACTCTTCTTCACTACAAATGGTTTGACATTTCCAGGCGAGTAGTAACTAAAGTATGCCATTAAGGAGCCCGGTGTTTCTACAAAAGACAACCTTTGTGCTTTAAATAAAATCAGATTCATATAATAATGCTTTCTGTGTATTTGCCTTAGATAAAATCAATTTAAATTTAACATTTGGAGACACAAAGCGAAAGGTTTTAGACTCTTTCCTGCCTTGGAACTTGTTCGACCGCAGTCCATCCTTTTACTCGTCTGGATCCACAGTTTTATTCTGCTTTTTGCAAACAAAAACTGCGGTTTCCTCAAAATATTTAACGATTCCCAGCCCGTTCTTTCAGCACAGTTACTGGGCTTGTTGCCTGCACTTAAAAGGTTCACTCTGGACACAAGACAACAAATAGACTTTGCATGAAACATGTGTATAAAACCAAAATAAACGCCTCTGTTCGAAATGGAGAATCTTCATTTGTGCGACATTGTTTTCAGCCATTTGATGATACCAGTCCCATGAGTCTTTATTTTCACATTCTGCTGCCTCCTGTGTATGTAAGCATCCAGCATTTTATTATTCAGCTTCTGATTGAAAGGGTCTAATTTGAACTAAACCATGATATTTTCTTTAATCTAACAAAGAGCTTTTGGTATCAATAGTAGGCACATTTTCACCAAAAACCATCTGGAAATAAAATGTCTTGGTGCTTTTTTTTCCTCCAGCATCTAAGTTTGTTTCTATCTGCGGATTCGTTGAGCCCTGAAGGTGCAGAGAACTCACAAAATTACAGATGAAATGTGAAATGTCATTTCTTACTGGCGAACAGCAGCAAGAACTCTTCAGCTGTGCTAACAGGAAATCGTATTACGCGACTCATTTTTTAAAAAGTTGTGGTGTTTTGCTTTTTTTTTGTACCTGCTGTGAATCAGTCAGAGGTTCCAGTTTTATTGCTGTCTCACCTCTCTGTCTTGATCGGCGCTCGTCGCCCTAATGTTCACTCAAACGCTGCAGCTCACAGACGTATTTTCTCTGATGATTACTTCACCAAGAAGCCTAATTTTTCCTGCTGTCTGAATGAAGTCACCCAGATGACCTGAGTGATAACATGTAAACTCAGCTGAGAAGTTTTTATACTATTTGTGGCACTAAATAATGCTAATTTCACATGATTTTTATAAATCATCTCCTAAACAGTTTGCATTCGGACTGCGTTGAAACCCTGGCAAGTCTAAAAAATAACCTAGACCAGAATTGTAATGAGAAAGTCCAGCTGAGACGACTCACTTTCATTGACAGAGCCGTGGAAAAATGCTAAATCACAATCCCATCTTTTAATTTGCTGCTGTGTGTCTGTCGATATGTTCACGCGGGAGCCATGATGTGATTTTTGGTTTAAAAGCGTGTTTGTGAAACATAAACCTCCATCAAGTTGGGCGGCAGCTATCATCCTCTCCTACTGAGCCAGAAATAGACATCCATCCCCTCTCCGCAGTCTCAACACAGCATTGATATATGAGTTAGCGGTGATGTGCGAGGTTAAGTACAAAGACAGTTGTTGCTGTCGGCGGCTCGTGGTGGGCGAGGGGGGGGCAAGAGGACAGGTGGGTAGAGAGAGAGAGGTTGGAGAAGTGGGTGTTCTGAATGATTCATAGAACCTATTCCCAGAATGACTTCTGCAGAGCTCAGAACATCAGCAGAGGGATATGATAGCGCACAGCTATTGATGTAAAGAGTTTCTCGCTGCTCCCATGTTGGAGGGTTCAGAGCTATCGATTCGGTTAGAGATCTCCTTCAGTGTAGGTGTTCCACATACCTGGACCACCTGCCTGTTTTATTTTTGTTGCCAGCAAAAGTGGGATAGCACAACGGAGCACCTTCTCGCCCCTGTTTAGTTTTACTCATCTGCGCAGATTTCAAACCTCCGCTGTCCTTTCCTTACTTCTTGTTCACCCACTCGCTGCTTCCAAGGCCGTGCATGGTGCGAGATAACGAATGGCGGAGTGGGGTTCACAGGGTGGGCTGCCAGGATCACTGTTTATGGACGTTTGAGCCCAGTCACTGAGAAAGGTAATTTCACGCTTGACGGCGCTGACTTCAGTTCCAAACGTTGTTCCTGTGATTAATTAGGCTTTTTAAACGAACAATCCAGGAGCCATGTAGACGGAGTACAGTCAGCGGCTTGCAGCGCTAGTTAGCAAACACACACACGCACACACACACACACACACACGTGGGCTAACATGAGTTTAATTTCATAACAGCGTGTTGTAAAATCTTCAGAAAAGAAATAAAAAAAACAGCCTTTATGTCATTTCCAACATCAGTACGAAACATGGTTGGGTCATTAGGAATAAAAGGTTCAACATTGCTCTGACTTCAATTTCAGTAACGATCCAAACACACAGGAAGGTTTGTCTGTGAGTGAGCCAAAGTTACAAACAGAAACACAATCTTCTTTATTAACAGGCGTGAATCATCAGCTTGGTATATAATAGCCATGAGATTATATATATATATATATATATATATATATATATAAAGGTCTTTTGGGGAGCTGTTCTTTTCAGAGATAAGCTAAACTCTCTCCATTCTTTTATGCAGAATATCCTTTTTTTAGTGTTTAATGAACTGGTTAACTTCCTTCTGCAATTCTTGAAACTGCAATAGGTAGACATTACAAAATATATTCAAAAGACTACCTGGGGGTGCAGTTGGTTAGCACTATTGAGTCACAGTAAACGGTTTGCAGGTTCAGCTTCTGGCTGGGGCCGTTCTGTGTTGGATGTTCTCCCCGTGGTTTCTCTGAGTACTCCAGTTTCCTCCCTCAGATCAAAAGCAGGCATGATAGGTTAATTGATGACTCTAAATTTGTGATAGGTGTGAGTGTGAATTGTTGTATATTTGTGGTCCTACAATGGACTGGCAACATTAATGTAAATACAGATGGACGAATTGGCTCCAAGTCAAAACGTCTGGTCTACAGGTGCTGGCATGATGCGTTTTTGGAGCCAGAGTCTGTGCACTAGGGGAGATGGGGCTGTACCATCAATATCTCCCAAATTGACACTGTCAATCAGTGTAGCAAGACTCAAAAACCTAGTTTAAACTAAACGTTTTTGCTTCGACAATGAACGTTCAATTTATGAACGACCAAAGGCATTTTAAAGAGGGGTCATCCTTGCAGCCATGGGTTGGAAAAGTTTTGTGAAAAAGCTGTTAGCTTTTCAGAATCAGATCACTTTCTGCCCTCAAAACAAACTAGTCTAAAGCTGTTTTTACTGGGTTTTCTGGGTCTGTCTTGATTTATCCCAACCCTGTTGCTGTAAAACTTGTAATCTTGAGGTAAAATGTTTCATAAATTAAAGGAAACCAAAAACTGTAACAGAAAAAAACAACTTTTTAGAGACTCTTAAGCTGAGCTATGTATGTTTCCTCTGTATTTTAATGTAATTTATTGTCATATTTTAATGTGCAACAGGGCTATTTCAGCAATTTTGTTGGAATGTGAGGACGAAGAAAAAAATAATTAAAAAAAACAGCCATCCAGATAGCTTAGATATAGAGCCTATTAATAAAATGTTATCCATATCATTTTGATTTTCTTAGGTAATTTTTAAAACACATTTATGTCTATATGAAATAATTTTCAACAGATTTCATTATATAAAAAAAACAATAAAATATAAATTAGCTTTAAAAAAACGGGACATTAAAATAATACCAGAGCTTTTTACAAAAAGTCTGTTTTAATTTAGAAAAAATGTAAAAATGGATGTTTTAGTAAACTTTCTATAATCACTTTGCTACATATTTTCACTTCACTAAAATAATTATTGAAAATATTGTGCAAAAAACCTGCAGACAACTTCATGTTTATCTTGTGAACTTTGAATAATCATATCCACATGGGTAGTTCTCACAATTATAAAGTGGAAGTAGTTTTAATGTGAGACTGAGGTGTTACAACTTGACACCAGCAAAAGGCTGTAAAAAGAGAAGAGTGTCACATATGGTGTCGCTTGGTGGCAATAAACATCTCACCAGTAAATTCTTCGAACAATAGGAGGAAATTTTGAGCTAAATCTACATCAATGTTCAAAAAATTAAAATTCACAAAAGGGGCTATTTTAATCACTTTGACCAATATGTCATTATCGCCTGCTGTGCGTGTGTGTGTGGGTTGATTTGTCTGTCTGTTAGTTAAATATCTCATGAACCACTACAGGGTTTTTACAGAAACTCTCAGAAAGTCATCATTAAATGTCCGTCCACAGCTGATTTACTCTTGACGTCAGCTCAGTTCAGAATGGCATCAGCTTCAGCAAACACCAAAACGGCTATAACTTTGTCAAAATTACAGATATTAAGCTAATTTTTGAAGTGGTAGTAGCTGAGAGTCATCCCCAACACATACTTCGTGCGCTAACACATCGCATGAGATCTCGCAATATCGCACGAGATTGTGCATAACGTCCTTTTCAGGTTTGAAGAAAACAGCAATAACTTAAAATGATCTTAAGTTTAAAACGGACATGAAAGGCAGCGGGCAATGTGCATTTCTTCATGGAACGGTAGGATTTTAATATTATCCAGCATTTGAAATCTCTACTTTTCCCGGATTTGTTCTCTGTATAGTCAAAAATTAACACGTCAGGAATGAAATTGGAATCAGGCTGGTTGTCACTTAAAGCTGAAAGTCGTCCTACAGTTATTTTTCTTTTTTTTTTTTGCTTGTATAATTAAACAAACACCACAATAATTCTGCAGATCTGGTCACACAGAATGAATGACCTTTCCAAATGAGTCCAGCTGGCTGCTTGAAGTGTGACTCTGTATCTCTCAGCGTGAACCAGCAGTGAGCAGACATCAGACAGCCTATTAAAGACTCAATTAGACGTTCTGCGTATTGGATTCCTGTGGCTATCTGTCCTATTGAAATACCATTACGGAGGGAAGGGGGAAACGAGATAAAGAGCAGACGATAGAGACAAACACACATCAGGAAAGAGAGGAGAAGATAGGCAGAGAGGCAGAGATTGATACGGACGCAGAGAGGAAGGGCTGAATGAAGCGCCTCTGGCTTCAAAGAATGATTAGAGCTCGGCCGACATAATGTGATCTCTCACACACATAAGTTATGGCCTGTTTTTTTCTCTCATGTCACTGTACAAAAGCTGACATTACAGATCGCTGCTGTGGCAGTAATCCACTAATGTGTGACTTGACTGATACAGAGTTTCAGCTCAGTAGCTGCCTCACTCATGTATTCTGTTGACTAATAACAAATGAGCACTATATGAAAAAGCTTTTTCACGGCACGCCTGAAGAAATGCTCAGTTTAGCCTTAAAAATATTTATTCTCAGAGCTGACATTTCCAAAGTTGGGTTGTCTGTTGTTTCTTTTCAGCTCTTTTCCTCTGTGTTTCTATTTTTTACTGCCTAATTACTGGGCTTTTTCCTTTTTTTTTCTAATTCTCTCAGCGATCCGCAGCTAAAACTCTCCTGTGGAGTTTTTATTGTTTTGTTTTGCGATAATAAAAAAAGAAAAAAAAAATGCTATTAATATGCGGATGCTATTAAGGTTGTTCTTTTTTGAGACAGCAGGACATTTGGCCTGTTTCTCCAGGATTACGTTTTAAAAAGAAAGCAATTAATTTAAGTGAATGAAGAGAAAAAAAAAGAAATCAAGGCAGGAATGAATGTTTGTAATTACAGAAAGTACAACAAAACCGGCTGATTGTTCTTAATACAATAGTAGGAAAAAATGACAAGAATAAACTGGATGGTAACTAACATTACCAAAATAAATCTAATTAGGTGATAAATATCTAAGTTTACCCTTATAAGAAACAAAATAAACCACAGCTTCATCTACAGCAACACATCCCATTAGGCAAAAGGTTCAAACAGGCAAGAAAAAAAACTATTTTCTTTAGCATAAAATGTCACAAGTTTAATAAAAGAGTGTAGGATACATGTGAAAGACAAGAAAGACACCAGTGCAGCAACTAAAACCCAACAATTCTCAAACTAATCTGTAAAGTGTGCAGAAGTGAAGCTATAGATGTGTCATAATTACAAGTCCTTATGGATTAAAAGATATAATTTATTACCTTGTTTCACAGAGGCTGTCATATACATTTATTTTATATTGGGATAATAAGAAACGATATAAAATATTAGTATGAGACCTGCTTCAAATAAGTCTTTCTGAAGCCACATTAGAGAAAAACCTACAATAATCTCCCCTGCCATGTTTTTTTTTCTTTTTTTCTTTTAATTAAAACGTTGGCTTCTGTTTTCTGTTCGAGTTGTGAAATTTTATCGTTAAATACCTAAAAGTTTCTGTTACCTTGAGTGTTTCCTGCTGTTTCTGAGATCTTATTGAGATGTGGGCCTTAAAACAAAAACAACAACAAAAAAAATCAGTTTCAAGCAGCGTCTAGAGAGTTTTAAAACAAAACAAATTAAACCCTATAAAAATCTGGTTAAAACTCCCCATTGCCAAGTTTTGCATGTTTGCACACGCGCCGAAGGTGGGGACTCTGGAGACGAGGAATTGAGTAAAACCGAAAACTTTAACAAAGCAAATGACTGTCGAGGCAACAGACAAGCTTACAAATGAAAATCTATGACGCACTAGACGTTCGAGACAAACTATGAGGCCACAACAGCGAGCACCAGGAACCATGAAGACACCAGTGGGATCTGACAAAAAATAAACCAAAACAGAAGAAGATTTAACAGGGAGAGGTGATTGCTAAGCAGAAACAGCTGAGTCTACTTAACAGATGCGACGCAGGTGTGAATGATACAGAGGAACCAGAGAATCTGAGGAAATTATGGCAAAGGCTGAATACAGGTAAAATAAGGGGGGCTTTTGTTTTCCGTCAGCCGGGCGATAAACCTGGGAGAAGTGATGAGGAGGAGAGACATCGCCTTAAATCAGGGGCGACCTATCAACACGATTTAAGTTTATTATGTCATTAAGAGCTGACAACTTAAATGTGCAACAGACACATAAAAATACCAAAGATCACATACAGGTGACCACAGAGTCTGCAGTTTATCACATTCAGCAGATTCACTGACTTTAACCGTTACCGTGATTTCGACACGGCTTTGTTTTGTTTATATCGGTCAATGTTATATTATATTCGGTTTATATCGTCAGCCGTTCTTGTCCACTGGATCTGAGGGGGGGCATTCTGCTTGAAATAAAGTCCAAACTTCCCCTAGCTGCTTTGTCACCCGCGCTGACAAATGGCGTGCAGCTGCAACGAGGAAACGTTAAACCCATAACAGCATAAAGAAAGAAAAAACCTCACCAACCTCGTGGCACCTTATATTTGGGTTAAAAACTGGGCTTTATGTGGACCAGCTGGTACTGTCGCCTCTTTATGGAGTTTGTAAGTTCTCCAGCTTTCTTCAGGTACTCTGGTTTCCTCCCGCAGTCCGTAAACACATATAGGTTTATCTGAGGTTCTACATTAGGGGTCCCCAGTCCTGGTCCTGGAGGGCCACTATCCTGCATGTTTTAGTTGTTTCCCTGCCCTTCAGCAGGTCTGCAGAGGCCTGTTAATCACTCAGTCATTCAAAACGAGGTGTGTCAAAGCAGAGAAATTGATGCCCCGTGATGGACTGGCGACCTCTTCAGGATGTAATCCACCATGGATGGATGTGCCCACATTGTTTCCATGTCTTTTGTTGGAGTCGGTCTGAACCAAACACAAAGTGGTGTTTATTATGGAAAAGCCATAAATCTGTTGCTCTGAAAGAGACTGGACTGCATGAACACACGTGTACGTTCCTCCTGGATGATGAAAACAAAGAACGTAGGAGCAGAGGAGCAGGCAGAAGGAAAGACGCTCCGCGCTCCAGTAAGAACGTCAATAATCTGTCATATCTTCACACATCAAGTAGGTGTTTGCAGCTGTGTAACAATTTAAAATATCACACACGGAACTGGAAGGTTCAACTTTAGACTGAAAATGTATACTGTTGGATGTTTCAGGCTGCATTTCACTAAATTCGCCTGCCGCTTTCTTTTATTTTACATAAAGACAACTAATATTCAGTCATATATTTCCTGATTCAGTAATTGTTTTTAAAATTAGCGCATTGTTTTACATTCACTTTGGTGATTAATTCTGTTGATCGTTTTAAAAGAAGCCTGATTGTGTCCTCTCTAATTCATTGCTGTGTAACTATAAAGTGCAGGGAAGTTCAAAAGGAGCACATAGAGCTCCTCTTCTTTAATGCTCTTTAGGTCTTTCTCTCGTGTTGCTCCACTCCCCTCGTGCCCCCTTGCTTTAACGCATTAAGTCTCCCTTGTTCCTATAGCAACCCTTCCTCATCTCTCTATCAGGATGTGTATACATAGCCAGTCTCCGGGGGATTCGTTCTTCAGCTCAGCAGAGATATTAGCAATTATGTGCTTGTTAGGAGTGGGCAGAAGATAAGAAAGATGTGTTTTGTGTCTGATTACTTTTTTGCTCTGTGTTCCTGGGAGAGGTCTGGGAGTCCTCGGGGGGACAGTGCCAAACCCCCTTTTTGCTAATCTAGTCGGAGCCCTGGTGGAAATATTGCACTTTTGCCTGTATTGGATTATTCATGCATGAAGCTCTGAATAAATGGGAATGTGGGAGAGCTATTATGAGAGGTAATAGTTGCGAACATTAGGCAACCCCCAACCCTCTTAATGTCTTTTTCTCTTTTGGACAGGCGTTTATGTGCATGGATAGCTCACCTGATTTATTGTGTTGTAATGAGTGAGATAAAACTTTACCAGATTTAAATAAGGTATGTGTGAGGGGAGGGGGTAGATTAAGATATAAGGCCAAAACTTTAAATCCTTCTCTCCAAACAGCCTGTTTTTTTTAAAAAGAGGTTCTTCTTCTTCCCCATCATACTTCTTTTTTAGCTTTTGTTTCAGAGTAGGCCTTCTTGGCCTTGCCTTTAGACAGTGCTGCTTTAATTCTGTTAGAGCTCAGAGCAGCTTTTAATAGTTGATCACACTGTACTCACCCCAGAGATCAGGTATTCAGAGTGCAGTCCTTCCCCGGTTAATGTTCTACTCTTCAGACAGCTCTTTCTCTATTAATGTGTGAAATTTTGCTTCCTCTGCAGCTCTCGTCAGTTCTGGGGTCCCTCAGGGATACGTCTTGGGGCCAATTTTATTCACTTTGGACATGCTTCCCTTGGGTCCACATTTTAGATTGGTCAGAGAGGGATATCATGCCTGCGCTGTGGCAAATAATCAAGTGTGCCCCATTGGTTGAAGCTTTTAAAACACAGCTTAAGACAAATTTATTTTCTTTGTAATCCAAATTGCAATTAAAGGTTTGACTTTTAAGTAATTCTACCTTTTAAATTGTTTTTATACCCTATATCATCAGCTCTTTTCTGTTTTAGGGATTTGATATTTTTGTTTATTCTTGTTTTTGTTTGAGTTTTTTATGGTTTCATTCAACATTTTGGTGAACTTTGGTTATTGCCTCCGCCAAGGAGATTGTGATTTCGGTAGCATCTGTCTGTCTGGGTTTTCAAACGATTATTTAAAAAGTTATGAACAAATTTCCTTGAAAATTGCAGGAAACATCAAACATGGTACAAGGAACAGTTGATTAAACTCAGGTGCTGATTCAGTCAATCGTCAAGGTCAAAGGTCAAAGTCACAGGTGATCCTGTGCTCTAACTCTGCAGCAGTGTAATGTAAGAATGTCTTAGCAAGATTACATAAAAACTAATAATGAACAAATTTGGATGAAATTTTCAGGAAATGTTAGGGTTGTCACAAAAAAATAAGATCCAGATTACGATCCGGATCGCACAATTTTGTATTGACGCTAAGGTTTGCACTTTCTGAGTGCTTCCAGTTTTAAATGTGTTGATTTGATTCCATTCTTTCTGTTATCTGCAGCGTCACCTCTGCCTTGTATTCCTCTGTGCTGCTCTTGTTCTGCACCCGTCTTCCACCTCCTCCTCAGCCTCTTGATGTGATTTTTAGGCAGGAACTCATTATCATCAATCAATGGATGAAGTTCTTGCACAGCAGCTCCAGTCGAGTATTCCACATTGTTGATCTGCTCCAACCCAAACACCAGCCTCGCTCACTCGTTATCTCTGTGGCTGTTTGTTAAGTCAGACAGCGTTTGTGTCAGCCGTCAGATTTACATGTTTCCTATATGCTCCGGGATTCCCTCAAGAGGAGTGGTGTGCTGGAAAAGGAAAATCATTTGATTGAATGGATCCTCTGAGCTCTGAGTGATGTCTTGGCTGATTATAATTCCGTGCAGCACGGTGTCAAACGTTTCACCGGCACAGAGGGAGCGCGAACGCCCTCGCTGACCCTTTTACCTGCTGCCCTTGTGCAAACAGCCGAGTCAGAACTCATCATCGGACAGTCAGTCAGGGGAATTAACTGTACGGATGTTTTCTGTTCTCTGGGTTTGTCATCAAGAGCAGCCATTACGGTTGTTGCGACAAGGGTAAAGTGAAGGAGGTTGTTGTTTTGGACCGCAGCCATGCAGCAGAGTTTTCAGGGGAGCTGGGGATTTGAATTGCTTTCCATTACAGAACACAGCAAGGAAGTAATAAACCCAGGTTTGCCTCTTTTCTTTATTCTCATTTTCTGTGCTTGAATGTTATGACTCCAAAATGTGTTTTTAGTGTCATTAATCTGAAAAAAAAAAGAGTTACCAAAAAAAAAAAATGGGAGATGCCACTGTGTTTTTTAATTAGCTGGAGAATAAATGCAGTGCTGTCATGTTAAGTTTTCAGTGTGAGCTCCTGTTCCTTTGTTATTCCCAAAGAATTTCCTAATGAGCCACCAAAAGCTAAGGGCTGATTTATTCTAATGTTTGCGGTTTCCATCAGTAGCAAAACAAAAATATAAGAAAGGAAAAAAAAAAAAAAAAAAACATAAATTAGTTGTCATTGTGTCAATTACTAATTTTCTGAGAAGCTTCATTCTTCAGACTGTCACTTAAAACCGAAAGCATTTTCATAACAAAAAGAATAGCTAAGTAAAAATTTGCAAAGACTTATTTTTTTCCTTGACACCAAGTTCTTGGTCTTTGTTACATTTCTATATTCTTTTATCTCACTTTGCTTAGAAGCAAAAACGTGGCTGCAAAAAAAAAAAACTGAGTTACTTCAAGCAGTAATCTGTCATAAATGTACATCCAATTATAAATTTCTAAAAATGTCAATAAAATCTGTCCAGTGGTTCGTGACATATTTTGCTAACAGACAGACAGGGTGGACTGCAACAGTTAATGTTGATGCAATGAGTAGTGTCTGGACTGTGTGAGTGACTCTCAGCTGCACCCACACCAAATTTAGGTACAAAATCTTTCAAAAATGACTGAATTACAGCCATTTTTGCATAGTTTGCTGTGGCAGCCATCTTGAACTGGTTTCAAAAGTTAATCAGCTGTAGACGAACACCCAGTGATTATTTCCTGAATGTTTTAAGTAAGTGTGTCCAGTGGTTCACAAGATTTTTTTATGCTAACAGACAAAGCTGAGCTACTTTCACGCCAAGTTTTAGGTCAATATCTGTAAAACTGACTGAGCTTTAGCCATGTTTGCCTTTTGGCCTTCGGGCACTAATTATTCCCATAGAAATCTATGGTTATTTACAGTGAAGACTGTGTCTGCAGTCTGTTACAGTAATGCTCCTTGTCATGTATATCTTGCAGTCAGAATAACAAACTGATGCATAAGGAACGCAGTGTAAAAATCGATGAGAGTATTCACCCGAAGCTCCTTAATTTTTGATGTTAGAGTTACTTCAGCTGTCAAAAATTGCCTCTGGAACAAGTTCTAGTCTTGTTGTGTCCAATTCTCTAAACTGATTGGTCTGGCCACAGTCTACTGCAGGTAAGATACTGACAGCTGATATTACCTCCACTTTAATATATATATATATATATATATATATATATATATATATATATATATATATTCCTTTGGGAGGGTTACTTACATAAAGTTCAATCAAGTTGTTTAAATGCTCACAAATGAACTAGTTCAACTGAATTTCTGGATGGGAAAGAGTGATTTGCTGAGCTCAACAACAAAAAAAACGACTAAATCTGTTTTGTATGGGAGCAGTTTTTAACTCTCCAGTAAAGTAAACAAAAAAAAAGCACCATACATCAAAATCAGATTTACACACATGCGTCAACAAACACATCGCCTGTGATTGTGTGCACACCTGAGCATGCACACATTCTGAGCAGTCTCCTGATGGCCAGCAGTAAAGTAGGGAGTCAGTCAATGTCTCCCTGAGGCCAGATAAAAATATGAGTTGTAGACTCCCAAGTTCACTCTGAAATCCTCTCTCCCTGTCACTCCACATGATTCACCCCATCTCTCAGTCCTTTCAGACACGCCTCTGCTCAGAAAACAGATCCTCTCTCTCTCTCTCACACACACACACACACACACACACACACACACACCTGCTCCTGAGATAGAAGCAGACACAAAGGAATCCATTGTATTTCCTGCACATCCTCCTTCTGGTACCTGGAGACGCTACTGAATACCTGAGTCTGTTTTTCTTTTTTAATAAACTCTTGTCTCTTTCTCGCCTGTCTCTTGTCTCCCACTGCCTCTTCCTATCTTCTTTATTTCATCTAAATAATAGGATAATTGTGTCAGTGACCCTGACTGCACAAAGCCCTCAGGTGATAATGAAGATGAAAACACTGTGGATAGCACAATTCTGTTGATGTATCAACTTGTGTGTGAGAAAGAGCCCGTCTGTGTGTGTGAAAACACGCCCTGGTTCCCTTTTTAATGGCATATAATGTATGACCTTGTGTCAAGGAGTCATCAGCATTTTCCTGCTTGTGCCAGCTTACCTGGGGAGAGAAAAAAACAATAAATCTGTTGGGCTTGGAAATACAAGCAGAGGATACTCCCCCCCCCTGCTTTCTCGCTCACCCCCTTTTGTTTCTCTGGGTCTCTCCCTCACGGAGTGTGTGAGAATTAGCAAGGTTGTTTTTCAGCGCAGCATAGTTTCAGGCTATTACAGAAACAAAACCACCCAGGGGACCGAGGCATTATGAGTGTTGGAACAGCTAAGAGGCGAGGAACAGATGAGTTCTCTCCTGGCTGTGTCTCTATTCGTGGTTCAGGCGGGTCCTGAGGGCATTCAGCCTCCATAAATATACATGCTGTGTAAGGCTATTCTGAGATTTGCCCTATCCCCCCTCCCCACCTTGCACCTTCAAGACTAGCATTGCTTAAAAAATTCTGTAGCTACACCGTGCATGCATGTTTTTTTTGTTTTTTTAACCTCAGACTGGATTTTCAATGATGTACAGCTTCTTGTAAGGTGTTGTGGAAAAATCATGTGCAGTTAATGTCTTACCTGTTAACTTTGAAAAGCAGCGTTTGCATGAACCGCTACACCGATTTTGAGACCAGACTTTGTTTTAAGGGATCTGCAATCCTTTTTTTGTCTTGGCCCCATTTGGACTAGCCATTAGCTCGTCAGTATGGCCAAAATTAAACTCCTCTACGTCAGGTAATATATTTACTGTTTATGACCTTTCTACACAAAAACCACTTCAAAAGATCTGATTCATCTCTTTAAGCTTAACTAAAAGTTGAAAGTAATAGTTCCAGAAATAGATGTTAGGACCCCCACTGTAGGTCGTGAAACACCAGGTGGGAGGTCTTGAAATGAACAAAAATAAGTTAAAAATGACTTCTAATTAAATATTTCACATTTTATTTATATCTGGATTTTGGGATATGTAAGAGAAGCCCTCCTCCGTGTGTGTAGAGGTTGAGAAGATCAGTTAAATATGACGGGGAAAACCATTTAAAACCTTCTAGGACTAAGTTAGGATTTTGTATTTCGGGTATCTTGTGTCTTTGGTTTTGCATCATCACGTTATTTCCTCTTTTATTTTGTAAAATCGGCTCCTTAATTGGTCCTGCCATCTTCTTCCTTTTGTCACACCTGTTCTATATTTGTAATCAGCACACCTGTTCCTCATCTTTAACTATCTCTCTCTATATAGATTTAAAATCTCATTTTGTTTTGTGCTTTTCGCTTTTTGTGTTCTGTTCTCCTCAGTGCTGCCTTCTTGTGTTTACCAAGGGTGTTGGCTCTTGTTGATTCACATAGTTCTTACCTTGCTGCCATATGTCCAAATATTCATTTTCTAACATGTTTAGCTGTAATTGGGTTTTTTTATCCTTAAAAGAAAAGCCATGGGACACCATGATCCTCCAGCTGCAGAATCTTAATTGAATATTGTTTTTTTTTTTTGTTTTTTTTGTCCTTGTAAATGAAAAAAGAAGATAAATTTGTGTTCCTTGGTACATTTCATCAGAACGAGGCGTGTGACAGTATATGAGACAGGGTCTCCAGACTCGAGGACTTTCACAGAAATTCTGACTGTAATTATTCAGTTTTTCAGCCCCGAACACAGGCTGTGTTTCACTGGGAGACAAGCCTCCTGTGGAAATGAAGCTATCTTGAGCAGAGACAGCATATCATTATGTAATTTGGTGAGCTGACCTCTTTAACAAGACCGCGCTCGTTGGCATTTTTATTCAAGGTTTCATTCACTCCAAAACTGCAAGGACAAATTCAACTGTCAGATCCGCCCACTGTGGAAATGACCCACGGTTTACCACCCACAGCTGCGAATATCATTCTGACGTAACCACACAACACACCAACAACCCTACATTTTACCATATTTTGTCACGTTTCATTTGGTAGTTTTTTAGCAGCAAATACAAATGACAGCAGCTGTAAACAACTAGCTTTCCCTCTCTCTCTCTCTCTCTCCCCTCCTACTCTCCGTCGTTCTCCCTCGCCCTCCAGTCTCTGCAGGCTACGAACTGGAGAGGCTATAATTTATCATGAACATGACAAATTACTTTTGGTGGTGTTGAGGAGTGGATTGGTCGGTTGTGTATTTGTAGGCATGTGTGTGAGGAGCGAGCGAGAGGGAGAGACGGTGTGAAGTGGCAAAGCGCCAGTGGAGTGATATGCAGAATCTTGCCTCAGCAAGGTGGAAGGTGGGAACAGATTAGAAATCCTGCTTTGTTTGGGATGTGCTACATGTTGGGAACATCTCTGGACAGCTTCTACGCATCCCAGTCAACACTTGTACTGTAATGATACTGTTTACCATCCGGTAAATGGTAAACGGACTGTGCTTATATGGCGCCTTTCTAGCCAACCAGGCCACTCAAACACTTCACAGCACAATCAGTGTCCTTGTTTACCCATCCACACACACATACAGCCCTCTACTACATGTCTTCAAAGCTAATCTGAATAAATCCTTCTGTAGAGTCTAATCAGTGCTTTACATACACCAATGGGGGTTCAGTGTACTGCCCAGGGACACTTTGACATGTGACTGCAGCCAGGAATCAAACTCCCGACTCTCTAGTTGCAGGACGACTGCTCTAACCACTTATCCACAGCTGCCTTTATGATTTTAATTTTGTGTGTGTGATACGGGTGTCTAATTCTGCACAAAGAAATAAAGCCTGAAGAATTTGGACACTTAAATGAAGATGTTGGGAAAAACCATCTGTCTTCTCGGTTCAAAATATGAACATTTTGGTCCTCAAAGGAGTGTCCCTTATCCTTGAGGTGTCGGTGAACATCTGAGTCTTGTCCTGAAGAGATGGCTCTCCTGTGTTGAGCCATGCATCTGTAGAGGGGCTGTGTGGTTTCTCCAAAGGTTTAGCTTGAGAGAGGGGTGAAGGAAGCCATTTACGTCAAACGAGAGACGCCAACTTTAAACAGAGGAGGAGGTCTCAGATTTCATCTTTCAAAAACCTAACATGGAGCGTTAAGCCTGATCCCCAGTCAGTTTCACTCCAATCAGGACCTGCATTCATGTGACCAGAGGGGCCCATCAGTGAGTCAGGCGAACAAGGACTCTAACGAGCCTCTGTTGTGAGGAGAGTGAGTTTAATCTGCAGGTGAATCCAGCTTACAGAACATCTCATCTTTAAAAGCTTGAACTCCACTCTCTCTGCTTTTTGAATTGAGAAAGCTCCTCGGATGAGAAGCGGAACGTCTTCAGCTACAGAATAGAAGTCCAGTTGTTTTTGTTTTTTTAAACCTTTTTTTGGATTTACCATGTCGTGGATGACTGAGAATCTACACCAGCATTTTGTGTCTGTTTTTAAAAAGTGGACATTTGGGACTTAACGCTTTTCGAGGGGTAAAGAAGAACCTGTGAATTAAATGTGCGCGCATGTGTTGCCTCCGCGCTTATCTGTGCGCAGCTGTGTCCGTGTTTTGCTTTTCACACCAGCTCTTATCATCACTTCTCACTTATCACATCCAAAGTTTTTCCCCTTCAGGGTTGTGTTTTTGTTTTGGCAGATGCCTTTTTATTCTTTTTTTTTTTTTCCATACGGGAGGTTTTTGTTCCAAAACAACCAGGAGCCACTTGAAGACTGGGAGCCGTTCTGACCAAATCCAAACATCATAATGCACGCTAATAAGAAGGTTTTTGTGAGAAAAATAAAACTGACAGGCTATTTGCGTCCAATCAGTCATGCTGCTTGCATTGGAAAGTTGCGTTTTAATATTTTTATTTCGGGAAATATTCCATCAGTAAGTGTGACAGCTAAATGTGGAGTCATGCTGAATAATTAAGCCTAATTAAGAGTTTTCTTGAAATAACGCAGGCATATTTTAAACATTGCAGAATGCATTGTTGGCACCTGTCAAACTGATGTGCTTGAGAACTAGTTTATGATGGAGGAGCTACGTGCTTCTCTTGTCCAGTTTGTTTAAAAACCAAAAGACCAAAAGTGAATATATTATTTTGGACAAATTGCACAGCACTATTACCAGCATATTCGATTCGGAGAAGCTAAGATCCTTAGTTTTTCCCATGTTAAAAGTGATGCTGTTTGGGAGTCTCTTTGAAGGTCAATTAGCTGTGGCAGCCATCTTAAATTAGATTGACTTTAAAAGGTAATCACTTGTAGTCGTACGTCCGATAATTACTTTCTAGGAGTTTCAATAAAAATCCATCTAGTGGTTCATGAGATATTTTGAGCTAACATTAGTGATGAACATTAAAACACTAATCATGCCTTTCATGCAAGAGTTTTAGACTCAATCATTTTATTGAGAAATGAAAATGTTATAGTTGTTTTAGTCAAACCTTAATAATATTTTATGCACGATCTCATGCAGTATAACCAGGTGTTTGTTGTGATTGACTCTCAGCTACTACCACATCGATGTTTCGCTTAATGTCTGTAAATTTGAGAGGTATTGCCATTTTGTATTGAATTTGTTTGGTTACAAAAGTTAATCTTTTTGTAGATGTCCATCCAATAATTACTTCATGAACTTTTCATTAAAATCCAAACAGTGGTTCATTAGACATTTTGGTAACAAACAGGATAGACATTTAATTAACATTTAATCTTTAAAGTTTTGAGTAAATATCTTGCAAATTACATAGTATTAGGACTATATGTTGTGAGTGACTCTCAACTACAAGCACACTAAACTTTTGGTAAATATCTGTAAAAGTCACTGAATTACAGCTGTTTTTGTTTTTTCTGAGGTCATTCAAAAGAGGCAGGCATCTTGATTTGCTTTGACGCCAAACATTAATCAGCTGATGGGGTGCATCCAAGGATCATTTCCTGAAAGTTTTATTTAAATCCCTCCTTTGGTACATGAGGTATTTTGCTAACAGAGGAACAGAGTTGACTACAAATAGATAATGGTAAAATTGACAATAAATATATATCTTGAGCCATCTGTTTGCGCTCATAATATGTGTTGCGTCTCAGCTACTACCACACCAAATCTTAGGTCAGCATCTTATAGTTATAGCCATTTCTGTGTCTTTGAAGGTCGATTAGCTGTGGCAGCCATCTTGAATCAGAGGCACTCTAAAGGTTAATCAGTTGTAGATGCACAGCCAATGAATACTTTCAGTGAGTTTCAATAAAATCCATCCAGTGGTTCATAAGATGTTTTGCTAACAGACAGACAAACACAAGCAATTATTGTCATGGTGGCAATAAAAACACCCATGATGCAGAGGTGTAAATTACAACTTGGTAAAAACAGACAAAGGTAAAGTGAATGGTGGTGGGAAAAGTAACACAGGAACAAAAAGAGGGGGGGAAAAAATCACCTCCCACTGGAAAGAAATTGCTCTCATACACAAGCACAAAAGGTATGAGAAACAATGTCTTGAGCCAAAACCCATCAGCGCCAGTCACTTTATCACACGGGCAGAAATAAAAATTCCTGCAGGAAGACGGGGAGAAAGGAGCAGGATCGATATTCCAATACTGCCCTGTCTGCTCCACTTGCCTCCAACTTTATCCCCCATCATTGCGGCGGACACGGGAGTGGGAGGGGGGGAGACAAATGACTTCCACGTCAAGAACATGGGATGGAAGGAGGTGGGGGGAGAGCGGCGGTGTGCTGATGGGACAGGAGATGTACTGCACTGTCCCAAACATCTGCACCGACAGCAGGGGAGGCTTTGCACGGCTGGCAGCCACTAAAATCAAAGAGAAAGCCTGAGTCTGCTGAAACAATGGGAAAAAGGAGATTGCCTGCGAGGTGCCACTACAGTACTAAAAGCTTATGATATGACCCAGATATGAGGAGATATGCGTTGCTTGTGTAGCAACATGCAAACAGAGTGCACAAATTGCTCCAAGTGGCAGTAGCTCCTCAAGAGGCGCACAAACAGCTCGGCGTACTCCGAGTCAGATCTCTTGCCCCC
>NC_051439.1:8509585-8550994 GCF_001649575.2 Kryptolebias marmoratus
AGAGACGGCGCAGGTGGCGCGGGGCAGGCTGGGGGCCCGTTTGTGACAGCTCCGAGTGACAGGCGGGTCGCAAAGAAAAGCTGCCGAAACGAGCAGGAGACGGATGAAGGGGAGAGCGTTCTCCTTTTGTACCACAAAGACTCCTCTGTTGTTTTTGATCCGCTCTCACTTCAAAGTGTGAAAAGTCTGTTGTTGTTTTTTTTTCTTTTTAATTCCCAACAGATCCCCCCCCCCTTCACCCTCACCACCACCACCACCCTCCTGTTACCTTATCCACACGTCTCATTTGCGGGGTTTCCAGACGCGCAAGACAGCAGCGCGGGGTTGAGGGCCCTGCTCGACACAGGTTTGACAAATTAGATTTTGCCGTGATTGATGCAGAATCAACAGCGGTAACCGAGTTGAAACGGGAGTGTGGGTTGAAACGGGAGCGGGGAGGAAGATGAAAACGTCGGGGAGGTTAAGAAAGACTCGCGGAAACTGCATCAAAGAAAGAAAGCGTCGCACAACGCAAAGCTGCGTCCTCGACCTCACACAAGTCTCCAGCCTGAAAGAGTGGCACCCACACTCATTGGCACTGTTGTAATTTGTGGGCTGGGGCCATAAGCAGAGCATGCAATTAGATTTAGCAAGGTTTCTACGTTTGTGGGAGTGTGTACGTGTGTGTAATTAGAAGCTACTGAAATGTGAGGTCTCTGTAGCCCGACAACGAGGGCTAAATCGATATTAATCAAAAACACAACTGTAGGACCGATGCACAAAAATCACAATAAAACAGAAAAACAAAACACGAATCGATACGAAAATGACGGAAGGAACAAGGTTGGAGGAAAAAAAGAAAAAACGGACTTCTAGGTTTTTTACATCCAGATTTATTTCAAGCAGGCGGCTTGTCTGCAAAAATCTTTGCACACGATTCTATTTTGGGTCATTTTTTGTGTGTGTGTGTGTATATTTGGATTGTTTGCAAACAGGAAACCCTTGAAGAGAGTAACAACCAAAAGTCCAAATCTGGAGATGCTTAAATAGTGCAGTAAATATCCGATTTATGAACTATTATAAATCATATATAGACAGAAGTGCTGTCTTAAACCATCAAAGACATAGAAGACAATTTACTTTTAGGGTTGGAACATTTTTCTCAAGTGGTTGTTTAAATTGTATCAAATGCCCAAATCTGCAGGGATCCATCCAAATCCTGTTGCTAAATTCTCCCTGCAACCTAAAATTTGTCTTTTTGTTGACTTTACACACAGCGGACAATCCTCAAGCCAGGAAACCTATAAAAAAAAAGCATTTTTTGTGATCACAGTGGCCAATCCTGGTCCTCGAGGGCCACCATCCTGCATGTTTTCCTTGTTTCTCTGCTCCAGCACAGCTGATTTGAATTAATGGGTGAGTAACAGGCTCCTGCAGAACATGAAGAGGTGATTTAACCACTGAATCAGGTGTGTTGGAGCAGGGAAACAAGGAAAACATGCAGGATGGTGGCCCTCGAGGACCAGGATTGGCCACTCCTGGTGTATATTATTCTTTACAAGTCAGTTTTTGCTCCACTGAACTCAACAGTTCAATTATTTTTAACATTCTCTTCATATTTGTGAGCAGCGCAGCAAACTGAGTCACAATGAGGAACTTTTCAATACACAGGCGCGACTATTTTCAAATTTTCCGTCTTCAGAAGCTTCAAAGGGATGCATAGTTTGTTGAAATTTGACGATTTATCACCAGCTAGCAACAAAATAGTTTCATTTACAAGAGTGGCAGTTTGAAAACTCAACTTTTATTCATCTGCAGTGAAGCCTAAAAAGCTTCACTCCAGCTTAACGATGATGCCAAATGTTATACGATGGGATTTCCCCGTGCTAAGGCAGCCGGCAGAGAGAAATTTTTAAAGGAAATTATAAACGTTATATGACAAAGGATTATTTCTGAAGACATACCTGTTAGAAAACTTTAACTCAAAGGTAAATTAAGAATATTTTATGCTATTTTAGTTACTAGATGGTGTCTTTATCGACTCATTTTTAGGCAAATCTTAGTAATGGCAAAAAATAATAATGATTTATTTATTTTGTACTGCAGCCTGTGTTCATTCTGATTCATTTTGGCAGCACAAGTCACATTTATTACTTCTTATTTGTGTAAGTGTATACTTGTATATTTAATTATCCAACTACAGATTGTAGTTCAAGACCAGAAATGCAAAGCAGGCTATTATCCAACATCACTGTGGACACATAAAGACCCAATTTTGTCCTGATAAGGTGGGAGACACTTCAAAACAAGGTTTTTGGAAACCTGCTTGTGTGCAATCGACACTGGGTTTTAATATTTAAATACAAATCCCAGTTTGAAAGTATATAAAACAATAAATCCAAAAACAGATTTATACACCCTGATGGGTTATTGTGAATAACCTGGTTACTCCAAAAAGGCATAAATGACGACCGTTTGGCTCATCCTCCTGGCTACCAGGAAAAAAGTGTTGTCCAATCACAATTCTTTTTAAAATTTCCCAATCTCTGTAAGGTAATCAGCCCCACCCCTTCACATTTGGTGTCATTGAAAGGCCCTAAACGTCCTCTGTAGATAAAAAGGAGTTAATTCAGTTGTATGCAGTGGGTTGGGAGATATTCAGGTTTACAGATGTCCTCCACAGAGGATAAATTACTGCTGGTAGACAAGAGGTTAAGGTGGCAGTTTGTTTTGTTTTATCACACAGGATGTTTTCACTGGGCTCGGAAATGGGATTTTATTGTACATTCAGTGACTTTATCTCTGTTCTAACAAGCCAAAACAAAGCCTCTCTGTACTGGAACTTTCTGGTTTAAACATTGACCCCACAATCTGCGAAAAACATCCCAAAATGCTTAAGAAAGTCAATGAAACAAAAAGCCAAGAGGAACATGCAGCTCTGTGTCAGTTTGCACTAAACAGACATTGCAAAAATCGTTTTTTTAAAGCATATTTCATCATTTAAATGCATAATGAATATAATCCATGAAACATTGAAACATATGGCCCAAAAAACAAAGAAGAATGTGAGAGGTGGGAGATAAAAATACATCATGATATAAAGAAAAAGACACTGAAACTTTCGGCCCCAAATACTCCAGATTAATGAAGTTCAGTGGGTTCAAATCATTTTAAAATTATAAAAATAAGAAGTGGTTTGTGTGTGTGTGTGTGTTATCTGTCCACAGGGTCATAAGCTGCATTAGGTTGGACTGGTTGGAATTTCTTCCCCAGATGTGTAGAAGATGATGTGGTCAGATGAGACCAAACATCAAGGATGACACCACGTCTGAGGCAAACAACCACTTCTCACCATGCTGAGAACACCATCCCTACAGTGAAGCATGGTGGTGGCAGCATCATGCTGTGGGGGGGTTTTCCACCAGCGGGGACTGGGAAACTGATCAGAGTTAAAGGAAAGATTCTTGAGAGGAACTTGGGGTTTACCAGAGATCTGAGACAGGGACGGAGGTCCACCTTCCAGCAGGACGACGTCCCCAAACCCACCACAACTCAGGTGGTTTAAGGAGAACCAGCTAAAGGTCCTGGACTGGTCCAGTCAAAGCCCAGACCTCAGTCCAGCTCAGAATCTCTGGTTTGGTTTAAAGATCGTTGGACTCAAGCGGCTCCCATCCAATCAGAAGGAGATGGAGACGTTTGGACAAAAAGTCCATTTTGGACGAACCAAGATCCTGGAGACGGACCTGAAGAGGCACATGATGCTGGAACTGCTGCAGAAGATTTTTTTTTTCTTTTAAATCACATTGAAAAGCTGATCTTACGCATTAAATAATACAATCCTCCATTATGAATTTAAATGATTGCTTTTAATCTAATTAAAAAACCAATTAAATTCCAGGTTGTAAGGCAACAAAACAGAAAAATCACCAAGAGAGATAAATAATTTTTTAACCCACTGTATATACATTATATATGCAAGGTCTACCATTAGTAGTAATGTGCAAAATACTTCATAATTTATACTGCTAGAAGTAATTCATAGATTACTACAGTAGTTAGGACACATTGTTATATTAATATATCCATGCAACTGAAAAAAACCCAAACCATTTCAGTACTTTAAACATCCTCTAATAATCTAAGTCATGTTTTTAGTGTTTGAAAGGAATTCGTGCATCACGGTAAAACCCTGAGCTGCTGTTGGATTTCTATATTTAATGTTTTCAGATATTAGAACATTTAAAAGAAAATTCACCTTCCTTTCTCTATTCTCTGTTGCTCTTTTGCTGCAGCTATACTCCGCACTCTGCTGCACATGTGTGTGTGTGTGTGTGTGTGTGTGTGTGTGTGTGTGTGTGTGTGTGTGTGTTGCATGTCTGACAGGCCCAGCATTACTGCCTGTTTTACAGGGCGGTGGGCAGAGTCTCTTCGCCAAGGTCAGGCTGACAGAATGCATTATGGGAAAGTAATTCATGAGTTTACAACAGAGTGCATTTACACACTTACTGGGGCTGAGAAACACTCGGATCTAACTGATGGTTTTACATCGCAGCTACTGAGTTATTTCCTCAAAGTTTTAGAACACCTGCTCTGCGTGCTCGTGTGTGTGTGTGTGTGCGCGTATAAATGTTGTGACATTTGCTGCAGCGGCTGATTAATTATCTTCTGCAGCTTGTACACTTAGTGACAGGTGTTAGGAACTTCTCTGGGATTAGGGAGGTGAGAGGAAGACAGGAAAAGGTGGATGAGGGGGTGAAGGTTGGAGGGATGCAGAGGAAAATCGAGCACATGACAATAAAAATGAATATGCATGCATACGTGTGCATGTGAGAGTCACTCTAACCCCGCCAAAAGCTTGCCTGGAGCAATTATCTTTCTATTGCAATCACTGCTGCTGTCTGACTATAATCATCTGTAAACACTAAACGCGCCTTGTCCTTGTTTAATGAGTGTCACTCACGCAAACACGGTTAAACGAGCAACACAAGTCGTTACTCTTTGATGGCGGCGACGCCGGCCCTTCTTCCTCAAGGCTCGCCGCGTCTTGCGGCACAAAGAGTCGAATTAACGGGGAGTTAAAGCAGCTTCATTATTTGGTCACGGCAGCCGGCTCAGACTTAAATAAAGTCCTGAAATTCGCTGGGAAGCAGCGCAATCGCGACGAGTTTTCATTTGAAATGTTAATCACAAGCTTCTCTTGTTTTCCCCATAAAGGATACTTTAATAAATCAGCTCTTTATACAGAATTAAACCTTTTGTTGGGCTGTTTTCTCTATTGGAAACGATGTTGACTAATCAGGTAAAGTTAGTTTTTATATTTTATTAATCCTACAAATGTACATCTATTGTAAAAATGATAGCTGTTTTGATCAAGTGTGTACTGCGAATGACTCTCAGCCACAACCACAACACATTTTAGCTCATTATCTGTAAAACTGGCTAAGTTAGAGTCGTTTATGTGTTTGTGTTTTAACCTTACCAGTCTCTCATGTTGCTCTGGTGGAATTCTGTTCCTAATTTCTACCAAAACTGTATATTTCATGACTTATTTAGACGGCTGCCTTTTTTTTTTATTATTAATTTCCGGCACCATTCCCAGTAGCAGGTGCGAATGTGGTTCCACAGTTCGAAAACAAGAAATGAAAGTGACAAAAGGGCTTTGAAGAAGAAAATAATTAAGGTTTTACTCATTTTTATAAACACAAATATCCAAACTCCCATGAGTCTCTGCACTCCTAAAGAAAGATGGGTTTTAGAAACGCTGAACCTGAAACTCTAATGAGGCTCTTGTTTGGCTGTCTGGTCAGTCGTTTGTTGGAAACCAAAACAAGTTCTTTCTCGTAGTTTACGGGACCTGTTTGTTCCCGAGTCGCTGACACAACCACACTGGATGACGTACAACACATGCTGGTTGAAGAACACTGCCCTGTGTGGCTAAAAGCAGCGTAAGGAGGAGGTGCCGGGTCACTGTGGCTGTGTATGGTTCATCCACATGCTACTGAGGCTTCTCTTTGTTAAATGAAGACATTGTTAAATTGTTCTTTGGACTTTAGTCATCCAATCCAATAAAAGACACCAAATATTTTGATTTATTGCGTCAAATTAATGAGATGAAGTTGGCAGTAGAGGCTTAAAGCTACCTGTGAACCTCTGACGTTCATAACGAACAACTTCTTGTGTTTTATCTGCACAAACATAAGTTTCCACAATTTTCTGTTGACTGCAGCACATTAACCTCTCACAGAGATCATAAAAATTCAACATGCGGAAAACCACAAAAAGAGGAATTCTGCAAAGGTTTTGTGCAGACCGACACGTGCTGACCGCGTTTCCTCGTTTGTTGGCGAAAATGATGCTCTGTGTAAACAACCTCGTGATTGTCTCTAACAAGTACTTCACAGGATGCCTTGAAATAGAAGCAATCCATCCTCACTTCCTTGAGTGAATCAGACACTCGGACGCGTCGCTGCTTGGCAGTAAATCAGGGCAGGAAATGAAAGATCAACAATAATTCTTCGCCTGCTCCGCCCGACACATTGGTTCTTCAACAAAGAGTCAAAAAGAAATCAGCGTTCAGGCTGGAACTGCAGTCAGCTGCATTACAAAGCTAAATATTTCAGAAAATCCTTATTATTAACGAGTTGCGGGTATTTCAGCGAACTGCTTCCTGTTATTCGTGCACATGTTTTAGGGTTTTGGCAGTCTCCATTTCTAAGCTAACATTATCTCAAGTGCTGTACACAGTGGACAACGTGCTGGAACAAAGGAGGAGAACCGAAGCAATGCTCGCTGCTGTTCTTTTCATTTTCCGAGAAATATCTCCAAAGTTATTAACTAGAAAAAACTCCGAAGGCTTTTATCGACAACCAAGAAAACAGCTGGAGGTCCACAATAGTCAGAAATAATACGCACAGAAAATAAAGCGTGTTTTACTCCGAAGGTGAAGTTATCAGAAAAGAATTACTGAAGGGTTGTTTTGCTCGAAAGTCATTATCATTAATTACAACGAGTGGTATATAATTGTTCCTTAAATACCTTTTAAATGGATAGCTCTGTTTTGGAGTGAGGTCGTGCGCAGCGTATCTGAGTAGTCAGTGTCTAACTGGCGGCAGGTGGCCGTCAGAGTGATCCTAGTGTGAAGAATTAAAAAGATATTTTAATTAATGAGTCAAGGTAATTATTACTCAGAAGAGTAACAATGGCTTTTATGCTGTTTTCAAAGCAAATTTCTACTATTTAAAATGACACAAACCACAAAAAAGTTAGAGTGATTCAAGTGAATGCTTTATTTTAAATTTTAAACACTGGCACTTTTGCATTAGCCAGTTGTTTCCATAGATATCTGTGGTTATTTAAACTGGAGATTTCCCACGCTGAAACCATGTCTCTCAACAGGGAGTTTTCAGAACGTGACACAAACTCTGAGCGCTAACACGTTTTGTAATTTCGCACGAGACCGCAGAGAACCAAAACGGCTGCAGCTCGGCCATTTCTCAACATAAGGCGATCTTAGTCTAAGGCGGGAAACACATTCCTTCAAGGAATGCTTGGCAAAAACTAAATCAAAGCTTGTGCAGAAATGGGTGTCCTACAGTAGCTTTTAAAGCTGTCTGAGGAAATGTACAATGTGCGCCACATTCTGTGTCTTGTTTATATAAATTTGCAGTCCCCCCCCCCTTCCAGCTAATTTATACAAAAACACGAGACAGGCACGAATAAGAATCACCGCAGGCCATCATAATGAGTGTAAGCAGAGGCAAGCAGGTGCAATAAATAAAACGTCTGCACCGGCGGATGATGAGGAGGAGAAGTCACCGTCGTGTTGGACGGGGATGTATTTGGTGACGCATTTTTCACCTGTTTAGGATGCAGCGTTATTGGCTGGTTTGCCACCCACTGCTAACCTTCTTCTCCCCCCCCGTCCTTCTCAGCTCCTCTCTCTATCTTTAGATATGCCTAGCAAACTGTTTCATGCTCTGTCTCGTCACCAACGCCTCAGAATCGCTTCACTGTCTCTCTCTCTCTCCCCATCTGCTCCCCTGCAGACAGCTATGCCTGGCTCTACCCATTACCTGACTCCGTCCTCACGCAAAACCCGGTTTCATACCACTTCACTTCCCTCCGAATCCCGGCGTCTTCTCTCTGAAAGCCTAAACGCTTTGTTTTTATGTGCTCGACGCATTTGCAGCTCGAGTTCGGGTAGGATTGTGTTTTGATGAAAACTAATTTCCCTCTGTTTGTGCTGCCGCTGACACGTATTAGACCAATTAAACGGAAAAGGTGCAGATCTACAAGTAGAGAAGGGGAAAAAAACAACAATGAGAAAATTTTAAATTCCAGCTGAAGGTATTTCTTCGTTGTGAAATGGCCGTGCACGTATGTGTGTGTCTGTGTGATTGGCTTTGCATCATGATGAATGTATGGGGGTGTAAGAGTGTTTTGATATTCAGAGCACAGTGCCTACATAAGCAACAGGATAATTAATGCATTCAGGCTCCCACGTTCAAACACAACTAGTGTGTTTAACAGACGTTCCCTCTCCCATTCTGGAAGCGGCCGAGCAGGTGAGTGCAGATGATTACGCGCATGCGTAATGCGGCAACTCGTAACGGCGCCGGCCTCGGCTGGGGTTTCAGAGGAGGCCCGAGGCTGACGCCCGAGGACGCCACGCGTTTTTAACCCCCGATATCAGAGCTCGTCGCCGGGCCGAGACATGGCGGGTGGTCTGGCCGCCTCGCCGAAAACCTCCAGGCAAGACAGATAGCAGCCAATCACTGGCACCAAAGAGGCTAGCCCACAGCGCTCTTTGTAGACTGACATTAGCATATCTAGGTGTGTGTGTGTGTGTGTGTGTGTGTGTGTGTGCCTGCTAATCAGAATGCAATAGAGCTGCTTAGTGCATGTGGGCTAAGCCTGAGCTTATTTCTTGGTCAAACTGTAGCGCCTGATCAAATTTTGCTTGCTTTTGTACCCGTTATCGTCTTAAAACTGCACGCACACACAAGTCTGCACACACATAAACAGACAAAGCTTAATCACAGCAGCCCACTGTATTCACCGGAGCTTCACATCTATCTCATAGCACATGATTTATGTGAAAATTATTTGCTGCTACAAAACTCTCACAACAGGATACACACACACACACACACACAAAACACACACACACACACCAACACGCACAGTCTGTCATTGCGTTTATGACAGCAGGACGGCTGTGCCAAGGGGATATTGGACTTTCCCTTCAGTTATCAATGTTTCGCTTTTGATTGATGGCCTTTATTGTAATTATTTATTGAAAAGCAGGAACAAGATAATTAGAAAAGGTCTGGAGGGGAGGAAAGTGCTGATCCAGTGGGAATTCTCGGGGAGGAAACCGGAACGCCGAAGATGATAAAGTTCACGGATCTCCTCAGAATTCGGTGTCAGCGAACGGGAGGGAGGGCGGAGATCTGCAGGAGGAATCAATGATCAGGGCTAATGGCATACTAATGATGTAACTACTCATCTATAAAGCAGGGAGCGAGAGAGAGAGAGAGAGAGAGAAGGAAAATTAATTTCCTGAGATCTTCAGCAACACAGAGGTCGTAGTCTGACCACCAATCAAAACAAACCCAGTGACACCATGAACCGCAGATCATCCCGAGAGGAGAGAAACACGGAAATAATTTAAAACACGAAACAGAAAATGTTATTAAATTAAACGCCTGCTGCCTTTCATGCCAGAGTTTTAAACTGAGACCATCTTAGGATGAGAATTGACAGAGTTGTAGCTGTTTTGGTCAAACCTCGAAAATAACGATATTATGCGCGATCTCATGATACTGTGAGATCTCATGCTCAGAGTATGTGTTGTGAACGACTCTCAGCTACCACCACACCCAGTTTTAGCTCAATATCTGTAAAACTGACCAAGTTGGAGCCATTTTTGTTTTGGGGGATTTGAATTACCTGTTGCACCCATATTGAATTGGATTGACTCCAAACGTTAATCAGCTGTAGATCTACATTTGATTATTAGTATCTGAGAGTTTCTTTAAAATACATCCAGTGGCTTCTGAGATATTTTGCTAACAGACAGACACGGTTGACTCCAACATATAATGCAAAAGTGTTAAACAAAGATCTTGCATATTGATTAGCACTTGATGTATGTGTTGTAAATCAATTTCAGCCACAACTACAACAAATCTTTGCACAATATCTGCAAAACTGACTGAATTATACTCAATTGTGTGTTTTCTAAGGTAAGTTGGCTGTAGCAGCCATCTTAAATTAGGTTGGCTCCAAAAGTTAATCAGTTGTAGTGTTGTGTCCAAAACTTATTTTCAGAAAGTTTCATCTAAATTAGTCAAATGGTTCATGAAATATTTTGCTAACAGGCACAGTTGACTCCAATTAGGTAATGGTCAAATTTGAGCAAAGATCTTGCCTAATCTGTTAGTGCTTCAAATATATGTTGGGGATCATCCTCAGCTACTACCACACCAAAGGTTAGCTCAGTATACGTAAAGCTGACTAGGTTAAAACTATTTTTGTGCTTTTCAGTGTCAGTTGGCTGTGACGGCCATCTTGAATTGAGTTGCCAGTAAAAGGTAATGAGTTGTAGACGTACCTCCAGTGATTACATTCTGCAAATTTCATCAACATTTGTCCAGTGGTAAATTAGATATTTTGCTAACAGACACATGAACACGCGTACACACACAGACACGGGCAAAAACATTATTGTTCACCTTTGACTTTTGCTGGCTGCAGCCGTGATGGACTTTATATATATGTCATTATTTCACCATAATCATAAACCTGATGTATTCTCTCCATTACTGTCACATCTAATTGGAGATGTAAAATGAAATGAACGCGGACACATCTTCCCTCGGAGCAGCCACTAATTTGCGTGTCTGCTGGTGTTTTTTTTTTTTGCTTTCTATTTTTGGAGCGAATACGTAGGAGCTCCCTACAGGAGGCTTCCACTCTCTGCCCAAGACTGGCAACTTAAATGCGTAACACTTTTAAAAGTGCTGAACGGGCACGGACTAACTCTCCCAGCAGGTGACGTGACAAGAAGCTGGGAGGCTGCGAGGCTGTAGGAGGGCAAAACTGGTTCCATGAAGACGTAAAACTGCTGATATTTAAAAGATATAAGCCTCTGTAACACACACACACACACACACACACACACACCTGAAGTTTCCTAAACATCACCTGGAGGAGCTATTTGTTGAAACTCAAATGTCAGAGCTGAAGGGGGGAAAAAAATAAGGTTATGTTTAGAAACTGGTGCAAATTTAAATACAAGACCATAACTTTGTGTTAGCTCTTCATAATGCATGTAGACCACACGTGTCAAACTCAAGGCCCGCGGGCCAGATCCGGCCCTCTGTAACATTTCATCCGGCCCCTAAGATAACGTTTAGATTTCCTCCAGTCTGGGACAGATCCAGTCTCTGATTCTTATTTTGCTTTAAAAAAACTGAGCCTAATTAGTGAAGTTTTCTCTTGACAGTGACTTAGAAGCCAACAATGTATAGTTTTAATTTCTGTATGATCAGGTTTTTGTTGATGGCTTTTTTTTTTTTAAATCTGTTTTAACATTAAAAAATTCATTTTAAAGCTGAGTGAGGCGTAAGAAATGACTGCTAATGATGTACTTTTTGAAGTTTGATCTATTTGTCTGTGTTTATATAATCTGTAACTGGGAAAAGGTAACTGATATTTCTATATGAATGATTTGACATAATACATCTAAAACCAAGGTTTATTTATGTAATTTTAATAAATATTGATCGTGATTGGCCCTTGGCTAGGACCAAATTTTTTATTTTGGCCCCCTTGCGTCACTGGGTTTGACACCCCTGATGTAGACTCTTACTATTTCTGCGCCTAAAGGGATAGTTCGGACTCTTTAAAGTTGGGTTCTGTGAAAGGGTTGCGAACAATTCACTTTTTATCTGTTTTACCTTTTTACCTGGAAACCGAGCTGAACGAGCTGAGCGGAGGACACTTTCGAAGTGGATAGCGGCCATTTTAAAATGTTAAAATAAAAAACAGCGTTGTCGTCAGTTTTGCATGACACACATCAGGTCATGGCTGATTTTTATGACATCATACATAACATTTTACCACCATTATTTTGGAAAATCCACCATGTTTATACACAAAACTAATAAAAAAAAAAAGCTAAATATGGACTACTGGACACCTTTCAGTGCTCAGGCTGAAGGGAAAGTTTACATTGTCAACAGTGACAGTGATGCCAGCATGACCAAGCAGCTGACAGAGGCAGATTTTAATCGGGTTAAGTGACCTTACAAGTGCCGTGACATTGTTGGCTGTTGTTTTTTTGCATGTTCAACGTTCGTCCCCTCCGTGGCTGTGCGGTCAGACGCCCTGCGATTTGCACTCATTCGAGCATTCAAGGGCACAACTTGTTAGATTTTTTGTTTTCTTTCTTTCTTTTTTTTAAAAACTACTTCATCAAAAATGAATGCATTATGCAAATAGAAAGTGCACGCCACGCGGAGGAGTTCTAGCAGAAGGGGTTTAAAATGACACGCAGCTGCTTCTTTACGCAGGAAACTGCTCTGTAGCTGAACTGTAATCTGACAGGAAAAGAAGCGGAGGAAGAAAAAAAAGGTTAAGATAAAAGAAAACAGATAGATAAATATGGCCTGAAAAGGAAAAGTTGTGTGTATGTCTACATCTGGTTTCAGATTTAAATAAATTCAATGCAGTCCAGTTTATTTTAGTTTAGTTCATCTCAGGGCGCTGTACAAAAACATTCACTGTTATTAGTAAAAGTCATCTATCTAAGAAAGCCACAGATGGCGACAGTGGAACGGACCAACTCCCTTTTAACAGGAAGAAACTTCCAGCAGAACCAGAACCAGAACCAGGCTCAGGATGGGCGGCCGTCTGCCTCAACAGCTCAACTGGCCGGTCCAGGTGTAGTTCCTATAGCCAGAAAGACACACATTAATTAAAAATACAAACATGGAGAGCAGAGCGAGTAAAGGCAGCAGCAGAGAGAGGAAATGTGGTCAGTTTGTCCTCCAGCAGTCTGAGCCTATAGCAGCAGAACTAAGGGAGAGCTCAGGAAACCCAAACCAACCCTAACTATAGGATTTATCAGAAAGGAAAGTCTTAATCCTCGTCTTAAAAGTAGACAGGAAGTCAGCCTCACAGACAGAAACTGGAAGCTGATTCCACAAGAACTGAAAGCTCTGCCTCCTGTTCTACTTTTAGAAACTCTAGGAACCAGAAGTAAACCTGCAGTCTGAGAGCGACGTGCTCTGTTAGGAAAATATGGAACAAGAAGATCTTTAATATAAGATGGAGCTTGGTTGTTGAGAGCTTTGTTTGTTCAAAGAAAGATTTTAAATCCTGTTCTGAATTTGACAGGAAGCCAATGGAGAGAAGCTAAACCTGGAGAAATCTTATCTCTCCTCCTAACCCTCATCAGGACACCGGCAGCAGCATTTTGGAAATCCCAGCAAATCACGGCATTTCACTACAGTTTGTCTAAAATATAAATATTGCATGTATAAATAATGAATAACCTTTTTAGGATTTGAACCTCAGTCTCCCACATGAACACACATTGCAAAATCCTTCATACCAACTAAGCATGCATCGTAAACATTACCAGCGCTCGCCCTTATGTAGACACATACATACCTCCCTGATTTATTTCCCCCATTTTGTCGCATAATCAGGCGCTCGTGACTACAGTGCAGAGTTACTGAGGTGTCAAACACATGGCATTGACTTTAATAACTTTAATCTACTCATGGGATGTAATCTGCAAGTCTGTGCTGTAAAACAGTATTGGATTAGGACTCGATACTGGCAACTACTTAGTCTTAAATGACTTGGATCAGTATCAGGGACAAGAAAAAGCTTGACTGGTCAACTTTATGGTGACCTTCAAGCAACAGAAAGTAAAGAGGCAAAGAACCATGAAGAGACAAAAACAGACAAGCTGTATGTTGTACTAAGCTGCACTTAATGAGCAATATTGATATGATTTATTGAACACAAATGACTGCACATAGGTGAGTAATAACTTGTTATTAACAGACTCTTTGTGTGTATTGATTATGAGCTGCTCTAAAACCAGAGACCCCAAGACTCAGACATCCTGAAAGGACAGAATCAGCGTTCTCAAAACAGGACTTCAGTCTGCTTACTGTTGGTTTACTTTACATAAAGTCAGTTTGAGCTTTCTGAATACATCTAATACAACATCCAGACATGTGTATTGTATATATCTTGAATATGTTTTGAGATGTTTTCGACTGGAATTGAACAGGGCATCCAAATATATGTCCTTTAGAGTTAATATTGTTTGATTCCAAGAACTAAAGCATCAAGAGAGACACTCAAAGAGGCTGGTGGTGTTTAGGTGTACGGACATGTTCGAGTGTGTTTCTGATCAACTGAAACTAAGTTTAGAGAAAGTTTTTGACAAGGGATGAAGTCTTACATTATGTCTTTGCTGACAAAGATTTGGATTTACCTTAATGTAATGACAATTTGCTGTCCGAGGCGGCGCAGAGTGACGTATCCTGGCGAGCAGAGGGAGCAACTTTATCAGTCACCATGGAGGCACAATGGTGGAGCCAGAGGATGGCCAATCGTCAGCCACCCCGATCATTTGAGGAAATTATGCTTTCTAGTTTTATTTTTGCTTAAAAGTACAGATTCCTCAAATAAATGGAGTGATAGATGGGTGATAGATAGCCACCACCATATGTATATAAATCTTGGTTTTTGACATGGCAACCCAATTTTCGATAGCAACCTTACTTATGTCTACACGTATTCACACACCAAAATGGAAGTCGGTTCTTGCTCATTTTTCAAGTTATTCAACTCACAATGTTTGCTGCGGCCATCTTGGTTTTTGACCGGGCAACTCAATTTCTCAATAGCAACCTTACTTATGTCTAGACAAATCCACACACCAAAATTGAAGTCGGTACGTCGCTTATTTATCCAGCTCATAAGATGAACCAAACAAATGGGTATTTCCAAGACCCTTTTTTGCAACAAAAAATGATTCAAATCTCTGTGAAGTACCTGCAGCAGATATGGGTCTGAAACAGCGTGTGAAGAGTCAGACAGCATATAAATATATATCCTGTCAGCGCTTTAACAGTGTGTCTGACCTGCTTGTTCTTCATCTGGTCGGTCATTGTTTCACTACCGTCTGATTCGTATTGACAGATTCATATTCAGCTGAAGGATAAGCCACGAGAGAGAGACAGAGAGAAAAAGTCTTCTTTAGGAGGATGACAGCTCAGTAGCCCTGAGTATTGATGCATATTTTCCAGTTTTAGTAGAAAAAAAAAAAAGAAGAAGAGAAAAAAGATCTCTGAACGAGTGATTCGTGAAATACCATAAAGGAGATGGTTTGAGCTGCGGATTCATGGACCCAACAGAGCAGTTACTGAAACCAAAACTGCACCTGTGTGAAGAAGATAAAGAACGGGGTTTAATTTAAAACCAGGCAACAAAAACAACAACAACAAAAAAAAAACATCTGCGGGCTGCCAGGTGCAGCAGGGGGACAGACAAACGGATGAGTGAACTGGCCCTGATGTCTTTTAGCCGTCTGAATTACTGCGGCTGTTTCTTCAGATCCACGGGCGTCATCGAGCGCAGAGATCTGGTCTGAGTTTATATTCTGTTCCTGTTCAACAATTAAATTAAATTAAACGGCAGGCTCGCTGCTTATTTGGAGTTTGGAGGAACACTACACTTGTTCTTATTGCTAAATTACATATTATTATGTGAGGAACAAACAAAAAAATGAAAAAAAAACATCTTCACTAACATGAGAGCGAGCTGAAGCTACACTGTAAAACAGGATACTGCCTTTTTGTTAGGTCAACATGCTTTTTCTGTCAGGTCAAAAAAGTGTTATAGTGTAGAGGTTTGATATGAGACTTTTTTTTAAACGGACAAAATCTTCTGCTGTTTTCTCCCCACTCTGTGCTCTTTGACTGATGTCATATATTTCATTTTTAGTTAGTTAGTTAATTAGTTGTTGCTGGATTTAAAGCAGCTTTTGCGTGCTAAATGTTGGAAGACTTGAGGATCTCTGTCAGCCAAACAACACTTAGTGCTTTCTGCAGAAACTGGAAGAGGAGAATGACGTCAGACCCAACTTAATTCTCTCCCAGTTGTGTGAAAACCAGTAGGATTTGCCAACTGTTATGCCACCATTATCAAAACAAGCTAAAGACATTATATTACAGATACATAGTCACTGGTAGTGGTTAGACAGAACCAAGTTATCTGAGTGACTGGATTACTATGATACAAATTGATAGGAGTTAAATTAAAAGGTTTAAAGGGGAATTGAAATAAAATATCAAAATATTGAGTTTTCATGTTTTTCTTTTAGTTAAACACCAACTTAAAACACCCCAGTGGTCCATTTCTCTGATTTCAAACGGTAATGACTTGTTTTTAGGGTTTTTGTGTCAAAATCCTGTGGAGATTGTGTGGGCAAAGCTACCTCCTACTAAATGGTGTACTATTATTTATTGTACCAAGAATGTTAATTTAACCTGATAATGAACACTTAGGTTAAAAGAAATGCTGTTTTAATTACTCCTGAATAGATCTGCAGATTCAAAGATGTTCAGGTATCAAATCCAAACTAACACGGCTGTTTTTACTTTAAGATTTTAATCTTAAAGTGATGTTAGTAAAGATGTTTTTTAAGTTTACTTAGAATATCCAAACAGGCCATTCTCTGATATTTTTAAGCTAAAACAACATGTCAGACTTTTACAGTACAATCTAAATGAAATTCACTCTGTGGCAATAAAGAGGTTCATTATTTTATCTACAGGAGCACTGCCATTTTGATTATTTCCTTATTGCTGTCATAATGAAAAGTGTTGCCTCTCGCAGGTTTATGAAATTGGACTCCTTATTGCTTAATAATAGCATGATTGCGCACTTTATAGACACAAAACAGTCGGAAAACACCAAGTTAACAGACGACTTTATCACCTGCTTTTATTGTAAATCACTCAAAAAGCACACAGGCAGTAAAGAAAATATATTAAGCACTTCTGAAATGTTAATCTTCGGTGAAGTGAGAAGCAAGATAATGTGACATTTGCGAGATAAGGTGGCATTTACTTTCAGCTCTCAGGCTTCTGTGTTGTGCAAGCAACTCTTAGTTTGGTTCCAGGAGGTAAATACTGCATCTACCATTAAGAAAAATGTACTTTTTTTTTATTTCAATAAAGTTTATATTTAGGTCCGACTTCGGTGGCCTATTGTCACAGCTCCATCTGTTCCTGCCACGTCTCTTGTCTCAAGTCATGCCACAGCCAAGTAATTTTCCACTCATCCACAGTTCAAGCCACGCCCATATTACCATGCCCAAGTAATCACAGTCATCTGTTTCACCTGTTCTGGTCCCCATAAATACCCACAGCTCCCAGTACTCTTCGCCAGATTATTGAAAGCCTCACAGCGAGTAAATGTCCAGCGTTCATGTCTTGNTCATGCCTGATCTCGACCCTTGCCTGTTTTTTGACCACCGACTTTTGCCTGCTCCTTGCCTGATACTTCTTTGGACTCTGATCTCTCGNTACCGACTTTGCTACGCTCACCTGGACCTCGCTCTTTGGATTTTCCCTCTCTGGATTTGGCTTCGGACTTCTGACCCTCTGGTAACGACACCTCGCCTGCACCTGGACTTTCCCTCTCGCCTCAGCCCCTTTCAGACAAGCCTGTCTGCAACTAGTAACCAAGCCAAGAAGAACTTACCTGTTCCGGTTCCAGTCCACGACGGTCACATGAGTGTCCTGTTTAGAGTCACAGGTCCCGCTCCTGTCCAGTCCACAATAAAACTCTTAAAACTTCGTCGTTGTGTTGCGAGTTTGAATCCTGTCAAGTCCTGCCTTGTCACCTGTTGTTGCTTTAGATTTAGGCTTTCCTTCTAATTCAAGGAGAACATTTGATTTGATTGGTTTCCACAGCTCAAAATCTTTTTACAAACTGGCAAATTATAACCAAAATAACACAATCCTCAGAATGGTACTTTAAATTGAATTGGGCTGTAACTGAATCGTATTGGACTGTTTTGAATTAGAAAAAAATTGAACTGGGCGTAATTGAATTTGAACTGTTTACTTCATCTGTATTTTTAAACCCAGAAGACGTAAACAGTCTGAGATTACACTCGTCGTAAACTGATGCCGTTATGAAGAAATGTAATTTAGAAAAAGAGAAGACAAAAGACAGCCAGAATGCCTTTCGCTCTGCGGAGACACAACCAAGACATATCATTTTACCTTCCAAAGCAACTAAGGTACTGGCAATTTAACTTTAGTGGCATGTGGAAGAACCATACACAGCCACAACAGCCTGGCACCTCGTCCTCCTCAGCAGCGTTGTCGCACACTGCCGTGGGACGGCATGCTGTCTTGTCATACATGAAGCGAGCTGTGTTCCTACGACCCGCAACGTTACTTCGAGTTAGAGAGACAAAAATATAAAGTCCACCTCAGTCCGTGCGTTTGTCTGCCAGCACGCCCCTCCCACAACTCTCCACAGAGGGCAGTGACTTATACTTGTGACATCACTAAGCATTAAATTAAGCTGTATTCACACCTGATAGTCCGGTGGATTCGGTTCAATTGGGGCGCAAAACTGCAACATTTGTTCCATTTTCAGCTGCTGCGGTTCTCATTCATGCTGCACCGAGTCAATGGAGCCAAACCCTTGGAGCGACCTGTTCCCCCCCTCACCTGTGGTGGAACTACTGAAGGAAATAACAAGAAAACCTCTGAAGAAGACACTGAGACTTCCTTCTTCTGGAAAAGGAAACAAAAAAGGAGTGGCTTCATATTTTAGCGGTTTTAGGATTTCTGTTGTGTCCGTGGTACACGTGCCAAACAAACCACGAGCCATTTCTCCCGCTAGTGGTAGAAAGGCACGTTTGTTTTTGGTTGTATTTACCCAGAAGGCCCTGCGCTGTAATCTGCTTCCTGCTTTCGGAGCGGTCTCCGGTTCGCTTGCGTTCACATACTCATTCGAACCGCGCCAGAGTTTACTTCAACCGAACAGAGACCGAGGTTTTTAGACGGACCAGAGTTCGCTTTTTTAGTCCGTATCAGAGTTCGATTGCGCGTTCACTCCTCCCCAAATGAACCAGACTTTTTTAGGCAAACGAACTAGAGTTCAATTAAAGCAGACTAAACAGGGCTGGTGTGAATGCCCCCTTAGGCTGTCCTAAAGAGACACCACACAATTACGAGTGTCGTCCAGTGTGGCCACTCTGAAAGAAACCGCACACCAGAGCTGATGGCGTTGAGGTCAGGACTGCAGGCAGGCCGTTCCATCCTCTCCTCTCCCAGATTCTGGAAGTAGTCTCTGCTCTGTGGGGGCGAGCGTTGTCATCTTGGAGGCTAGTGCCCGGTCCCAGACTGTAGCGATATGGAAGTTGCCGCTGGTTGCCAATCAGCTGCCAATCAGGCTCTTGACTCTCGGCACCTGGGGCACCAGGAGCTCAAAACAAGAGTCGATAGCAGAACAGAGCAGATCAACCAAACACAAAAGTCCTCACTTTTTGTGCCGTGTTTGCATGCCTCTGTTTAAGCGTGTGAGGATAAACACCTATAGGCAACCGCATGCACTTCAAACCGGTCGCTAATCTGCCTGACTGAGATCAGTCCACGCTCTGATGTAGGCTTGGCCGCCAAGCCGCAGCAGCTCGGACGTTTGTGAGGAAAAGACCATCAGCAGAACCCCGCTGTGTCACTGCAGCCATTATCTCTCTCTCGCTCTCTCCAGTAACATCATTTATGTGTTTCTTGCTGCATAACTGGATCGCTTTCATGTGCTCTGTTTTTGAGGAAACACAGATCCGGCTACTAAAAGGTCTGCCTGCGGACCTTCAGCGGCCCGTGGCAGCCGGTCGCATCAAACGAGCAAATTTGAAACCTTCGATTTTGTTTTTTGTTTGTTTTGTTTGTTTTTTTTTGCCGGCAACTTTTGTTGTTCCAGCAAAGATTTCAGAAGAAACAGGAACTCCCGGTACGCACAAATGCTAAAAAAAAGTTAAAACAAAAAACCTTAAAGAGATACATTAGATCCTTTGATTTGGAGTTCTGTGGAAAGGTTATAAACAGTTAATATCATACCTGTTGCAGATAGCTCTTTGAAATGGAGATTTATTCTGCCCTGGTTTATATAAGCTCTAAATAAATAAGTTTTTAGTTTAAAGGCAGTAAGGATGTTGGTGTTTCATACCCAAGCAGGGAGCCTGAATTTAAAGGCTCTCCCTCCCAGTCTAGATTTAAAGATGTAAGAGTTTTCAACTAAAATCATCCTCTGACAAGAAGAAACAGATTGTAGTCCAGTCTCATGTCATATGGCAAGACGTGCAACACTCAAGTATGTGTTTGGGATGATTCGAAGCTACTACCACGTCAAAATTTAGCTCGTTCTTTGAAAATCTGAGAAAGTTGTAGCCATTTTTTGTGGCCATCTTGAGTTTCAGGTATTCCAAAAGCTAACCAGTTTTCGGGCTCTATCTGAGGATGACTTTCTGCAAGTTTCATTCAAATCCATGGAGGGGTTCATAAGATATTTTGCTAACAGACACACAGAGTTGACACCAAATAGTTAATGAAAACCTTTTAAAGAACTTCTCTTTGCAGTCTGTTGGCATTCACAACATGTTTTGTGGATGAGTCTCAGCTATCACCACATTAGATTTTTAGATTAATATCTATAAAATTGACAGAGTTATGGCCATTTTTGTGTTTTTGAAGGTTAGTTAGCTGTGGCGGCCATCTTGAATCGAGTCTACTCCAAACGTTAATCAATTTTAAACGTACATCCAGGGATTATTTTCTGAAGGTTTCATGAAAACCTGCCTGGTGGTTCATGAGATATTTTGCTAACAGACAGACGAACAAACAAAACCACTACCGCCCTTTCACCTTCAGCGGCCGGCGACAACGACGAAATCCGGATTGAGAGATGACCGAAAAAGGCAGCCTAGCTTTGGTGAGCAGGAAAACATGAAAAAGGGGGGAATCTCAAAGGTGGAGAACTGGAAACGTGTGAGAAGAGGAGCAACCGAGTGTTGAAAATCACAGTCCTCTCACCTCAATCAGCGAGAGTTCAGCTGGAGGGTGACACGGAGTGAAGCAGAGGGGACGATGAAGAGAGCTTTTTAGAAAAAAAAAAAATAGAAAAAGAAAATAGGAGGAAAGAAAATTAGATAAATCAATGGAGGCGTCTCTCGGGGTGGTTTTCATCTTTTGGGGTCAATTCTGTGGTGTTACTTGTGGACTGTTTGTCCTCAATCCTGCTGTTTTTGACTCATACTGAAGCAGAGAGGACAGTGTGTGTGTGTGTGTGTGTGTGTGTGTGTGTGTGTGTGTAGAATTCATGGGGATGAATTTAATTTCTCAATCTTCAAACTGCTTTAGCGGAACCTCCCGGAGGCTCGGGACTGACCCCTGAACGGAGCGTGTTGTGCTCCCGCTGTGCGCCGTCAAACAGATGGGATTTCAGATCAGAGCAGAGTTCTGACCTGAACCACGCTAAGATGATAAGATGATTAAATATCTAATTCACTTTACGTCGTTAACTTTAATCTGCTTATACTTAGGAGGCCGAATAGGCAGCAGCGGCGAGGGGAGGAGCTCCGCGTCTCTGGCTTCCATATCTCAAAATCCATCACGAAATCAACTTTAGCTCCCGTATATCTAATTTAAAAATCACTAAAAAGAAATTTTTTAAAAAAAAAGGTTCTTGTCGGGAGAGGAGGGAGGAGGGAATGATTGCCGTCTGGGATCCATCTGTCGCAGCGTTTTATGAAATTAAGGCGACATCGGCGGACAATGATGTTTTTGCGTGTGTGTGTGTGCCTGTCTGTTAGCAAAATATCTCAGGAACTGTTTAACAAAACTCAACGAAACTTCCCAGAAAGTCATCCCTGGATATGCGTCTGCAGCTGATTAACTTTTGGAGTGACTCTGACTCAATATGGCTGCCGCAGCGAAGCAATTTTAGCTGTCATAAAAATGGTCATAACCGAGTCAATTTTACAGACATTGACCAAGATGGCGGCCACAGCCAACCTAACTTTAGAAACACAAAAGCAATTCAACTCAGTCAAATTTATAGATATTGAGCTCAAATTTTGGTTTGGAAGTAGCTGAGAGTCATCCCTGACACATCCCTTGAGCAACAAACAACGTGCAAGATCTTTGCTTAACGCTTTGGCATTAGCTGCTGACGTCAACCCAGTTTGTCTGTTAGCAAAATATCTCACAAACTACTGGACGGATTTTATTGAAACTTTCCGAAAGTAACCACTGGATGCATGTCTACAACTGATTTAACCTTTGGAGTCAACCCGATTCAAGATGGCTGCCACAGCTGATCGACCTTAGCAAACACAAAATCATCTGTAACTCAGTCAGTTTTACAGATATTAAACAAACATTTGGTGCAGAAGTCATTTCCCAAAACTTCCATTTTTGGATGATTAAAAGAACAACATATGTTGCTCAGTAAATCACATTACCCTGACGTAAATATTCCCAATCAGAGATTATTAGCTGTTAATCTGACTCCAGCTGTTTGTTTTAATATCTGTGAGTTCGGTAACCTTCGATGAAGTAGCTTTCATGTGTTTTTTGTTTAATATGCAGATGTTTCGGCGTGCACGACCCTTTAAATGTAATTAAAAAATACTCCATCAATTAGTGTAAATGACGCTTGGCGTGAGCAGTTTTCTGGAAATCCTTCAAACCGTGCCTGTGGATCCTGCCAGGGATCCCAGATGATCCTTGTCAGCTGTCCCCATGCTGGCACGGCACCGCCGCTGCCGTTTGTCTTCGTGTCCTCGGAGGACGCGCTGCCAGGTTCATTACACGATAGAAATTAAGCTTTCGTCAGGCCGCAGTCTGCAATCTGCTCCGAGCAAGGAGACGAGAAATAAAACAACAAAATAAAACAAAACAAAAAAAAAAAACCCGCCAGATTCTGCAGGGATGAGGCGAAACTGACAAGAAGCGGAGAGGAATGGGAATTTTTTTTTGGAAAAGAAGGAACTCCGGATGAACATTTGTTTTTTTTAAAAGCAACAACAAGAAAGAGGGACAAAAGACGGCGGGGACTGGTGAGGATTACGTGGCTCTCGTTAGCCGCTCGTTTGTCTTCCCCGAGCTGGATCAGATGCTGCGCCGCTCAGACAAAGAACTTTGAGTCCTTCGCCATTGTTCGGGATAAATTTCCCTGGGCGATCGTTGACAGAGCACATTGCCGCTGAATGCGGCGCCATTCTTCGACGGTCACAAGTCGTTTCCTTTACAGAACGTGTGACGTCCGTCGAGCCTCGGTTCGCAGTTTGTAAAGCGAGAAAGGCTTTAAGGGCTTTACTGAAAACACAAAACCCAACAATTTACTGTAATTAGCCTGTTAGTTACACACTATAAGCTTCAGACATCCACACACATCAAAACAGAGTCCTGTAAACAGTGAAGAGCGTTGACTTGGAGAAACGTTAGACGAGCCACACCTGTGGAAAAAAAAACCATGTCCTCTAGCTAGGAGTTCAAAGGTCAACTTGTCACAGGAAAAATAACACCCTGCAGAAACAAGGAGGCGTTCGAACGTGCGCACTGGAAGCCCGGGCAGAGGAAGAGCGAGCCTGGCCGTGTCGAAGGAAAGGAAAGAAAAAGCAAATATTTGTGTTATCTACAGATAACACAAAAAGGGATTTATTTTTCTTTTTTTTTTTAAAGAAAGGTTTAATGCTCTTTGTTACAACTCCACACAAATACAACCCCAATTGCAAAAAAATAAATAAATAAAAAACTTGCAAAATGCAAACGTCCCAAACCCTTATTTTCTTCACAGTAAGCTAATCAAAATGTTTCAGCTAATTAGGTTTATTAGCAACAGGGCTGTAAGAGGACTGGGTATAAAAAAAAACATTTTAGGAGTAACCACGGCCTCCATGTTAAAGAGAAGAGGGACCATCCAGCCTGTTATCAGAGGACAGTGCAAAAGCCTGCCTCTCTGATGGTATGGGGGTGCATGTCCAGCTTACACATCTGGAAAGGCACCATCAATGCAGAAACGGATACGCAGGCTTTAGAACAACATCTTATTAGCTTTCTACACAACAAGACGACTTTTTTGTTCTGGACATGTAACGGACATTCAATCCACAGTTTCTAAGGGTCGGCGGGGGGGGTGTCTGTTTGATGCTCAGTAATCTGCCAGGACGTTTGGGTGCGGACAGTTTCACTGTTGGTTTTAGGAGTGATTCAGGGGGGACTGCCACAATAAAAGCAGGTAAACGCTAATAAAAGGGAGCTTCAGTGATTCCTTTATTATCTCATCACCAATCAGCTGAAGTCCTTTTTATTTATACAGCGCGTTAAAACAGCCTGAGCAAGCAAATCAATTTACCAATAAAACAAATCAAAGAGTCGAGGCGATTGCACTTTGAAACGAAAACCCTGGAACGTTGGCTGAAAACATTTGGAAACTGCACCGTCTGCCCAAGCAGCTTTCTTCCTTTCTTTCTTTCTTTCTTTCTTTCGGTAGCTGTGGTCAGCCATCTTGAATTGGAGTGACTCCAAGGAGTTGTGGATGTCCATCCAGTTATTGCTTTCTGAGAGTTTCTGTAAAATATTACTTATGGGATATTTTGCTAAGCACATACACACACACACAAACACATAAAGGCAAGAACCGTACCACCCCTTAGCCTTCAGACAGTAATAGATTCTTGTCATGCAGTTTGTGTGTCCGTCACTGCACTCCTTTGTGATATTACACACATTGATATTGTGGCTTTCAACATAAGGAAAATAACCCATATTGAGCAGTTTTTCAGTGCAGTCCAACTCTCAATGCTGCAATTGTTTATCCTCAAGTTCCTCTGTTCTAAAGCTCGTGGCGCTCCCGACGTTGCGGTTACGGAAAAGTGTTCAGAAAAAGATTTGGGAAGGTAATTTCTTTGCGCGGGGAGGAATTTCGGAGCCCCGGGTAAACGCCTGCAACCAAACACAGTTGGTTGCAGCCTGGTTCGCCGAGATTAAAAACAAACACGGCTAATTTGCAACTGTAAATTATTTAGCGAACGCTACACCGAGGCCAAATATGTGTCAACGTAATTGGCTTTAGCCAAGCGAGCGGAGTGGAGTTGACTACAAAGTCTGTCCAGAGTGGAAAATGGCTGGAACAGATGTGAGGGTGGATATACCACGGCAGTGATTCAGCGTGACGATAAGAAACAAAAATACAAGGAAACTGGAATCCATTCTCATTCCTGGAGGTAAAGCATCAGTTCTAAGAAGGCGTAAGAAGACTGAGGAGGAGACTATATATTTCATATGGGTAAAATAAATGTCATTAGAGGAACAACACCTTCCCCTACGAGCTGAGCTGATCTGATCTGATCTGACGTCGGGCCTCCGCCTGACGGTCACACACAGGTGAGCGTGAAAGCAGCCCGTGATGAAGTCCGCTCCGCGAGAAACACGCCGCACGCGTCCTGATCCGTCATTTCTCGGGCCTGACTGACAGTCAGGCGCCGTCTCTGGCACACGTGCGTTCAAACCCGCAGCTGAAGAAAGTCTCCCGTTTACCACTTCCAGCGCGCCAGCTCCCTCCGTATCCACGCCAATTATCCATGTGCTGCTCACCTTAAAGCCAGCCTAAGTGTTTCTCTCTGTTGGGAAGTCGTACAAAAGCTACGTGACTTAAAATGACCAGAAAGTGAGTTCAAACGATAAGAAAATTAAACAACAAAACAAAAAAAAAATTAAATAGGCCAAAGGAACGTAGGTGAAGGACGTATTTTAAACTAAAACCATTTTATGTTACGAAATAACAGAGTTGGACTCGTTTTGATCACATCTTGAAGATAATGAACACACAGCTGTGGCCATTTTGGTGTTAGCTGTGACGGACATCTTGGATCCAAACGTTAATCTGTTGTAGATGTACTTTAATCTTCAGTAAAATCCATCCAGTTCATGAGATATTTTCCTAAAAACAGAGTCGACTCCAGCAGTTAATGCCAAACGTTTAAGCAAAGATCTGTAGCGCGGTTACAGACGACACTCAGCTACAAATATGAGCTCCAGATCTGTAAATCTGACTAAGTTGTTGAGTTTTTTGTGGCGTTGTTTCGTTAAGGAGCGACCATCTTGAATCGGGTTCACATCAGAAGTTAATCGGTTGCAGATAAAAAGCAAAGTGAGGCTTTCATGGATTAAAACTTAAATCCTGTGGCTCCAGATTCTGTCAAACAGCCGGTTCTGAGTCGTAGCAAAAAATAAAAATTAAAGTAACTTAAAGGCACGCTCACTTTGAAGCTTTACAGCGGATTTCAGAAAGTGGTCTGTTGTTTGTTTTGACTTTTTATCCCAGCTTCTTTTATATGGCTTCCTCGTTTTAAATGAACCGTTTGCCTCCTCGCAACCGCTGACTGGCAGCCGATTTGACAAATTACAGCGTCTGACCACCGTCAGAACCCTTTTTCCGAGTCACCGCTCCAGTAACTGCGTGTCAGGTTGTTTTGCAAACGTCCGAGAAATAATAAGAAGGGAAGGGGCATTCGCCGCCGGAGATAGGCACCGGCTTCCCGTGACCGTCCCGTGAAAGGAGAGGCGGGGTAAAAGAAAATGGATGAATGCTTTATTTGAACCCTTAAGCAAACTTTAATCCTGCACCAGAGGACTGATCTGAGGACAAATCTGGTCTCTGTACTGTTTCAGATCAGTCTCTTTTTTTAGGTTTTGACTGATTAGTGAGAACAGCACTGCTCTGATGCCATTTTATTTAAACAAAATAAACTAATGCTACTATTGATAAATATAAAAAACAACAAACAGGACATGTATGTCATTATATAATTATCATGTGTGTGTGTTCAGCAAAATTTCTTATAAACTATGTAATTAAAAATAACCTTAACCATAATTTTTGTTGGATTTTTTTTGGATTTACAACTTGGGTTTAACCTAAGTCAAGATGGCTGCCAACTAACCTTTAAAAACACAAAAACGGCTTTAACTCAGTCAGATTTACAGACACTGAGCTCAAATCTGACGTGGTAGTAGCTGAGTCTTCAGCAGCACGTACCCTGAGCATGACGTCTCACAAGATGACCTGAAATTACAATTACACTAATTATAATGTGCATGTTTGAATGAAAATATGAAGCTGATGGAGTTGGAAGAACCACTATTTCCTAAATATTTTTATGCATTTTGGCGCTTGTAAAACTAATCAAAAACTAACCCCCAACAACCTGAACCTCTAAATTTAACAACAACTAAAGGTAAAACATTCAGATTAAGAAGGTTATGCAAAGAAAACCTTACATTCAAATACGCACAACCGTCGACCGAAGATCGCGTGTAAGACCCTCGCAGGCCGAACGGATCTGAACTTTTAAACCCGCTCTCTCAGGAAGGCTCCCGCAAACATTTGCAGGCATTTACAGAACGCAGGAAATGCGTGACGGCTACTTGGGTTTTGTTGTTTTCCTCCTGCAGCTTGCACTTCCCCCCTTAGGCGCATCCAAAGAACATATTTCAGAGGAGGTTCGGAGAATAATTCATTTATGAACTTCAGGATAAAAACAAGCCACTAATTGTTTCCACTTTTTTATTTATTTTATTTATTTATTTATTTTTGCGAGTGCATTCATTAAGAAAAAAATAATAATAATGAACAAACAAATCCACTGGTGAATTCAAAACCTAACTGTGAGTCAGTTAGGAAAATGATTAGTTTGTTTGGGTGCATGGAGGGCTTGAAAATGCCTGTTTGTTCTTGCACCTCCCTGCTCTTACTTTGTGTGTGTGTGTGTGTGTGTGTGTGTGTGTGTGTGTGTGTGTGTGTGTGTGTGTGTGTGCAAGTTTGTTTTGCACTTGGTGGTATTTGGCCCTGGCTGCTGGCTAAATGAAAAATAAAGCACAAACAGACGGAGCATGTCGTAACATGGAGTGTGTGGAGGGGGGTGTGTGTGCTTGTGTTGCAGAGGCGGACATTAGGGCCTCCGAGCGGATTCCTACAAATCAAAACAATGTCGAGACAAAAAAAAAAAAAACAAAACAAAACAAAAAACTTCTGCACTGTGAGTGAACCGAACAGAAGCTGCGTCAACAGGAGGAGCGGCAGCCGTCCGCTGACCTGCTGTTCATTCACAAAGTTTTACAAGGGAGCATTTTATGGCTCTCCTACAGATTTGTGTGCACTAGGTTGTGTCTTTGTTTAACAAGCATATGACGTGACTCTTTTTCCATTACTGCGACATAAACTTCGCTAACGTAAGAGGCTTGAGATGCGCTTACTGACAAAAAAAGACAAGAAGAAAGGGTTCAGTTTGGACGTAGTTCAGCCCACATGCAGACCAGAGAGAAGGATGTAAACGCTTTGATTTGAAAGGAGCTGGGACATCTAGAACCTGCATCAGAAAGCGCGAGTGGAGCGGTAGTGTTATCAGGCAGTTGCCGGAGCATCTAACTCAGTGGCTGAAGGTGAACAGACAGGTGATGCTTTGTAGATGTGTTAGATGGCATCACCAGCGCTTGATAGACTGTTCGAAAGGGTATCAGCTGTATAACAGGAATGTTTAATTCCACAGCTGACACCTCAGGAGTCAAGGATGATCACTACTGATTTCAAGGTGACAGGGTCAAAGGTCAACATCACAGCTGACCTGGTGCTCTAACTCTGCAGCTGTGTAATGTAGGAATGTCAAACTGCACAGCTGCACACCTCAGGGGTCAAAGATGATGCCTGTTGATTTCAAGGTTCATGGGGTCAAAGGTCACAGGTAACCACTTTTGTTAAAAACTTGTCTCTGCTCCTACATGTGACCCTTTTATTTCCTCCACCAAGGAAGTTCTGTTTTCAGTTGTTTGTCTGTCTGTTAGTAAAGATCAGGTAAAAACTAAAGAACAGATTTGGAGGAAATGTTCAGGAAATGTTGGGATTGTCCCAAAAAAAACAATGGATTACATTGTGGTGGTGATCCAGATTATGATCCGGATAGCACTATTTTTTATCCACGCTGTGGCCTTGGCAGAGGTTTGTGCTCTCTGAGTGCTTCTAGTTTGATATTGTCACCGCAGCAAATCGGTCCCACAACCTTTCAGCGGGTGCAGTTTTTTCACTTCCGCCACTCTATCCGGGTGCTTAAACGCTTTATTTTTTTTTTGTCAGGGAGCGCATAATCGAAACACAGAAATGCAATGCTAGCGTGAGAGACACTGAGGCAGGACATAATGCACTCCTCAAAGTCTCTGGAAGCACCAGGAAAATATCCATCTGAGCAGGATCGTTATGCAAAGGCAACAATAAACTGCTTCTCATGATAAACAGACTGTCATAACTTTATGCTCGAGCCAGAGGGCAACACACTCTGCAACATCCATCTTCTTTAAGCAACCCAGCTCATAATGGCACCGCGCATGGTGGGAACAAAACGCACACAAAGACAGCACACAGTCGCAAACACATGCAAGTTGACGCTCGCAAACACACAGTGTTAATATTCAGAGTGGCTCCCTCGTACACACTTTCCCTCCCCCCCAAAAAAAAAAAAAAATCTCCCAATATTTTTTGCAACTGGGTACTGCCAGGGGCAAGGCACGAGTCCTAATCATGAGTGTGTTTAACAGCAGTGTGACAGGCAGATGCTGCTTCAGTGTAAGTAAAGCATATGTAAATAAGCAGGCTGAATTATTCAAGAATGAAACGGGCTCACACACACACACACACACGCAGGCTGCCCTCAGACGCTTAGATCCAATCACGCTGAGATAATCGCAGAGGAGGGAAGAAAACCGCTCCCTGTCAAGGTGCAACGATCCGAGCCGAGCGGAAATTTTTTGTTATGCAACAAACGCATTGAACTCGTGCGACGTTATCCGGGAATTTATGGAGGTCTGCGGCACGTCTTTTTTAAAAAACGCCGCGGTGAGCTCAGAGGAGACGGGCCGGGTCTGCGGGAGATGATGCAACAGATTTGTTTTGGGTGTGAACACACATAATAAATCAAAAGGTTTCAGGACGGAACGGCGTTTTATCAACATCTCTCGGGGGCCAGATTTTCCGCACAGTTTCATCTCACGGTAAATCATGGCACTGTTCAAGGGAGACAACCCCGGGTTTCTGGCATTCTTTGAAGGCATCCACTTTTAGATCTTCTCCTATTCATCTTCAAGCACACCTAAAAATAAGAACAATGTGAAACCCGAATCAATAGGTTCAGTCTTTTTGTTGCAGATGAAACCGTGCTCCAAAAGCATCACATGGCATACATGCACTTTGTGTTACCATTATTCCCTTTTTCCTGCGTATCAGTCGTAATGCAGCCTTTGGGTAAAGGTCAGTGCCTTTATGCGGTGTTTTTCACTGACAAGTTAACCTTTGCTACACAGTTTACCTGGAGTCGTTTCAATGGGATGGCAGCCTAACATCCACTGTATTAACACGGGGAGGACAAAATGTCTGCCGTGACTTTTTCAGGGTTCGGCCCGCCAATAAAGGACAATCAGTCCAAATGCGACTTCTTTGGTTTTGCACCACTGTTTGATTAAACGTGTATTTCCTTGACCACCGGTGCCTTTTCCAGCAAAGGTAAAGCTGCAGAACAGTAGCTAAAATTAGCAAAACATTAACTAAGAGATATAACAAAAGTAAAACAGTTCCTAAAAGCTAGGATTAGTAAAACAGTAGCTAAAATATAAAATAAAAAAGGAGTAAAAGAAGATAAAAATAGGACAAATTAGATATGCCAAATACATTTTAAAACAAGGAATTTAGGAGATCTCAGTGTGTTTTTGTAGGGAATATTCTTGTAAATAAGGTACAATAATTCAAAAAGTATAAAAGTTACAAACATTAAAAGTCAGAGCACACTATTTCCAATCAAGCAGAACATTTTGATCTATGAATGGTTGAAATAACTCAAAGCACACAGAAGTTGTTTGAAAAAAACTTAAGGATTATCTTATAAACAGGAAAGCCGTTGTGTGAATGCTGATTCAGCACTACCTACAATGATGAATAGCAGTGATGTAAAGGTTTCTAAAATAAAATCTAAGTTGGTCTTGGCCTCATTCTGACTAGCCGTGAGCTCATCAGTCTGGTCAGAAATAGACTGTTTCTCCAAAGTGAATTTGTTCGAAGAGGTATCTGAAACAGGTAGGATGTTCATTTACAGTTGCTGTAAATACACGGTTGGTTTATGTTAAATTTAATGTTATTTTTAGGTTTTTTTAACAGTGAAAGTAAGCACGTTTTGTAGCGTTAAAGAAAGGAAACTGGTGAGGCGAGGGACAACGAGTTCCCTGCTGTCTTCTGTCCATCCAAGCGGGTTTTGAAATTAGATAGAAAAGTAACTAAATACTTAACCACTGTGCCTAAAGTGTACTGACTGATCGGGACTGTCTGCAGGTGCTTTTTGAACTCGCACATGTGCTTTACTCCAAAGGCCTGTGGGCGCGGGTTTTAAAAGGGCTTTGAGCTATTTTGCTTCATGTACTTTCGGGCGACTTACAGATGTTTTGAATCCACCACCGTCCACAAACTATTTGCAAAATATGTACTTGGTTAGAAAAAGTCCGATTTTTTGTTTTGTTTTGTTTGGTTTTCTTTCTCACCATTCTTGCACTTTTAGCTGTTTAGTTGGTTAAGAAGAAACTCTACAGGGAGAATCTGAATCAAAATATCTCAGTTTCAGACATAATATCGTCTTAATGAGGATGATAAAACCCACAGCATGTTAGTTATGAAACCACTTTAATATGAATTTCAGGCATGAATCCGTTCTAAAGTCTCTTGATTACAACTTGCAGAAGTCGTAAAAGGACTGAACCCACCATTTTCGCTTTTTCTCCTGTAAAGTTCACCTTAGAAAGGGCTGGAGAGGAGAGACAATTTGTCCCCAGCACTGCAACAGAAACTGTTTTTGAAACACGGTGGAGATACGGGTGCGTGTAAAAGCTGCGAACACCTGGCCCGACTCGAAACCCACCCCGCATAAATTATTCGATGATGGGGGGGCTTTCAGAAAGACGCCTCCAACTGGGAAATCACGGATGCCGAAACCGTGGAGAAGCGCACCGGCAATTACTGCCTGACTAAACAAACCTCACATCATCATCAACACAGAGAGCTGAGAGTGAAAACGCGCGCTCGCCTCTTACTAACCTCATCTCTCCATCAGGCGCAGGCAACTGCTGTTTTCACACCTCGAAGCCTGCTGATTGGGATGACTGATTCGTGCAAGAAACGTGTGGGAATCAAGTCTGTCATCACAGCAAACATCTGCACCGACAAATGTCTGCGAAATTGCAGTTAAGCCTGCAGGGCGCAGGTGGAAACAGGCGGCAGGCAGGTTGATGGGAACCACCGGCTTAAACTGGTTTTCTCTTTTACTCTCAAATGTGATTATTCAAAGCAGGTTTGAACCCCACTCAGGGATTCACACTGGGTGGAAGGGGGGCAGCAGCAGGACTTTCTGCTGACCACCAGCAGGAGAAAAGCAACCAGAGGCCCAGGTTGATCTCATGGTTGTCGAGCAGCCTTCTCAGTTCGCACACCCAGCTGTGGTGGGGTGAGAAACAGCTGCAGGGAGATGAAACAGGAAGTGAGAAAAAAAAAGGGGGGGGGGGACTACCAGCTCTGGTTTTGTTTTCAATGAAACAGCAGGTTAGTTATTGTGAGATTTTGGGTTTTGCTTTGTGTCTTTCTTGTTTGTTTGTTTTTTTAGTTATCTTGTTTTCCCTTTTGTACTGTCTCTGTCTCCAGTGTTTTTCCATTCATCCTCAGTCTACACTCGGTTTTCTGCCACGCCCACCTCCACCTGTCAGTAATGAGTTTCACGCACCTGTGCCCACTTACCGATCATCCTCTGTGTTTTAAAAGCCTGGTCTCCTCCTCATCTCTCCGCTGGTTTATGCTTGTTTTCCTTCGCGCCATGCTTCGCCTATTTGTGTTTTGTACTTAGTTCCTGTTTTTGCTGCCACGTCAGCCTTTTTGTTTTTGTTTGTTTTTATTTAATAAATTAGTTTTCTTTAAAATGAGTCTGCACTCTGTGTTCACCTTCTTCTCCCCTGACGTTGACAGTTATCGCCCCCCGCGTCCGAGGCAACTGCCTCTGTTCGTCTGCTGGCAAAATGGATCACGAACAGCTTGATGGGATTTTAAAATTTGGGGTGGTGGTAGCTGAGAGTCATTAACGACACATACCACAAGCACTTAGACATCCATCATAATGTCATTTCACCATAATAAGCTCTTAGTTTAAAACTCTGGCATGAAAGGTAGCGGGTGATATGCATTCACTTAATTATTTTTATTTTTAACCTTTTTCATCCTGTTGAAGAACAGAATGACCTAAAGTAACTCAGTCAATATGAAGAAGGTGTTAAATCTGCTATTAATTTAAGGAAACTACAGATTGTCCCTACATTTTTATTTGAATATTTCTATTTTGTCTTGGGCCTAATTTCCAATATATTTTTCCACGCTTAAGTTTGACAACATCATTCTTTTTTAATGACTAAGCTATTTTTACAACAACAGCAATAAGAAAACCCTTTTAAATAATGAAAGTTTCTTTGTAAGAAAATAAAAAAGAAGCAACATTTGTTTTCTTACTAATATATAAATATATATTTATATTTATGACTGCATTAAGAGCACAACAGTAAAAGCACTTTTTTTTTCTACCCAACTAGAAAAATAACATTTTCTGTGAAAGTGCACTGTGAATGCTGACTTTGCTGAAATTAGCTGAAAAAGCTAAAGTTAAAGTTAAAACAAGGAGCTAAAAGTAGAAAAACTGATGCTACATCTAAAACAAGCAAAACAGGATGTGAAATTAACAAAACTGAAGCTAAACCTAGTTCAGCAGAAGCTACAGCTAAATGTAGCTTTAGCTAAAAGTCGCAAAACAGTAGCTAAAAAGCACATGCAGCAAAAGGCTAGCTAATTGCTAAAAGGAGCAAAACAGATGCTAAATCTAAAACCAGCAAAACAGGAGGTGAAATGAATAAAACTGGAGCTAAAATTGGCTTTAGCTGAAAGTATCAAAATGGTAGCTAAAAGTAGCAAAAGCCTAGCTAAACGCTAAAAGTAGCGAAACAGATGCTGAATTTAAAATGAGCAAAAGCGGAAGTGAAATTAAAGAACCTGTACCTAATAGCTAAAAGCAGCCAAATAGTAGCAAAAAAAAAAAAAAGCAAAACAATACATACAAGTTGCAAAATGGTTGTTAAAAGCTAAATGTAGAAGAACAGTAATTAGGCTAAATATGGCAGACAAACAGCTAAAATCTAAAAAATGCAGTCTACTAAAGAAGACCTCAAAGACAGCGATGTTTTCTGGAGGAATTAAAGAGATCTTAATGTATTTCTATGAATAATTTTATTTTAAATCAAGTAAAATATTTTTAAAAGTATAAAAGTTACAAAAAAATAGGACATATGAATGGGTAAAATAGCCCAAAATCTGCAGAAATAGTTTGATTTTAAAAAATTTAAAATAAAAAAACATACAGAAGAAACTACAACCAGGAAAACAAGAATAGAAATGCTGACTCAGCGTTCACACAGTAACACACTTAATAGGCAACATGAGTGGTTTTTTGTTTTAATTTAAGAGAAGAACATGACATTATTGTTTTAAAACCCAAATGATCTTTTCTGACTCAGAGATTTGAGTAATAACGCAGCAGCCACTTTAAAGCTCTTCTGTTTCAGCCACGTTTGAGCTTATTTAAAACAAATTCTTTGTTCTTTTTTTTAAATATATCACCGCTGCATGAAAGCCACCAGACTAACTGGAGCCTAAATCCCCCCCAGGGCGCTGAGGTAACTCTGCCTTGTCTCGGAGTCATTTATTACATTTTCGACGCTCATCACATTTTCCACATAGTTTGTAATTTCACCTGCAGAGCGGCAGACAGGGGGCTGATGGTAAATAAATACAACCGAGTAAAAGATGGCATTTAATAGAGGATAAATGCTAACTGGGTCCAAATGAACATGCTTCAGCAAGGCACAAACACACGATTTTACTGACAGTGAGACATTTTCCTGCTCCTGGGTCTCGTGTACTAAAAGACAAAAACACGTTGTTTCTCTAAAGTTGTTTTTTTTTTTTTTTTTTAAATCAGTCATAAAATCACCACACGAACAGGATGGAGTGAGATTTACTGGTCTGTTCACAGGACGGCTGACGGCAGCCAGGTTACCCTTTGGCTGTGGCGGCCATCTTGACCCGAGTGGACTCCAAAAAAATAATCAGTCGTAGACGTACATCCGGTGGTTATTTCCTGAACGTTTCATTGAAATGTGTTGAGTGGTTTAGAAGATATTTCGCTAACAGACAGACATGCGCATAGAGCAGGCAAAAACATCATCATCCACCTTCCGAGGGCGAAGGAACAACTGAATAAATTAATTTGTCATTAATTAGAGAAATCTGATTTTCAGAGAAAATACAAGGTGAATGTGGCTGCTAAAAGTCACTCAAAAAAAGCTTAAACAGAGTTAATAAAGCTAAAAGCAGCAAAAACCTAGCTAAAGCTAGAAGTAGCAAAAGTCTAGCTCAAAGGCTAGCTACAACCTAAATGGAGCAAAAGGCTAGATAAAAGCAGCATAGGGTTAGCTGAACACTAGCTAAAAGTAGCTGAACGGTAGCTAAAAGTAGCAAAATGCCAGATAAAAGTAGCAAAAGTTTAGCTAGAAGCTAAAAGTAGCTGAACAGTGGGTAAAAGTAGCAAAATGCCAGATTAAACCAGCAAAAAATTAGCTGAATACTAGCTAAAAGTAGCAAAATGCTAAAAATAGCTGAACAGTAGCTAAAAGCTAAAAATACCAACATGCCAGATAAAGGTAGCAACATTTTAACTACATGCTAAAAATAGGAAAAAGGCTAGCTGAAAGTGGTAAAACTCTGGCTAAAAGCTAAAAGAGGCAAAAAGTAGCTAAACTTTAACTAGAAGCTAAAAGTACGAAAGGTCTAGCTTAAAGGCTAGCTAAAAACTAAATGCAGCTAAAGCCTAGATAAAACCAGCAAAAGGTTAGCTGAACACTAGCTAAAAGTAGCAAAATGCCAGACAAAGATAGTAAAGGTTTAGCTAGAAGCTAAATTTAACAAAAGGCTAGCTGAAAGTGGTAAAACTCTAGCTAAAAGCTAAAAGAAGCAAAACGCTTACTGAACGTGGCAAAAAGTAAGTTAAAAGCTAAAAGTATACAAAACACTAGCTAAAAGGCTGGCTAAAACCAACAAAAGGTTAGCTGAACACTAGCAAATGCTAGCTGAATCGTAAAAGTACAAAAACATAGTAAGTATGCTGAAACAGATTTCAACGAAAGCAATGTTTTTGAACAAATCGAAACTGAATGTATTTTTATGGGGGAATATTTGTAAATAAAGTTAAATATTTTGAAACCAAACCCAGACTTAATGATAAAAACAGAAGAAAACTGCAGCACAAGCCCTGTGTTATTAATATGTTTTCATTAAGCATGATGTTATTTTATTTAGGAAAACCAAATCTAATTCCCATGTTTAACGTCTGCATCCAGTCGACCTGTTCACCTGTTCCTATTGGCTCCACGTGACTGACGCAGGCGTTGCGCGTCAACCAATAAATTAAAGCGACTCTCCCTTTCGGCGTGTTTTCGGAGAGCGAGCGAGCGGAGAGGTTGAAAAGGTGGGTTTCGCGCTGCATCCTGGGTACATAGCTCCAGTGCGATGCAGTGAGAGCCTGTTGTTGTTGTGTCGACTGGAAACCCTGGCGGAAAGTCGACTGGGTGGCGGTGGTGGTGGGTCCGCCGCTTTCCAGCGAGTTACGATGCGTCTTTCGCCGCCTTGAAGCCGCCTCGCCACGACCATGAGACAACTTCGCCGGCCGCCTCGACACGGAACGAGCCGCTCCTGAGCTCCGGAAAACGAGTCCTTCTTGGCGGCGGCGGCTGAGGAGGAGGAGAAAGGAGGTGGGGGAGGCAGGCAGGCAGGCGGGCAGGCGGGCGGAGAGGGAAAATGAAGAAGCCGAGCGCCCCGCTCCGTGCTGTGGGCTTGACCGGGAAATGGTAGCGCGCTGTGGGGACCGCACCGGGCAGGATCATGGTCGAGAGGAGCAGCAAATTCTTGTTGATCGTCGTCGGATCCGTCTGCTTCATGCTGATTCTCTATCAGTACGTGGCCCCCGGGGTGATCAGCTTCGGCTCCCCGCACGGTTACTTCACGGAGGAGGACGAGGGGGACATCTTCCCCACTCCGGACCCCCACTACGTTAAGAAATACTACTTCCCCGTCAGGGACCTGGAGCGGACGATGGATTTCCAGATCAAGGGGGAGGACGTGATCGTGTTCCTGCACATCCAGAAGACCGGGGGGACTACGTTCGGCCGGCACCTGGTCCAGAATGTCCGCCTGGAGGTGCCCTGCGACTGCAGACCGGGCCAGAAGAAGTGTACCTGCTACCGGCCGAACCGCAAGGAGACGTGGCTCTTCTCCCGGTTCTCCACGGGCTGGAGCTGCGGCTTGCACGCCGACTGGACGGAGCTCACCAACTGCGTGCCGGGGGTCCTCAACAAGAAGGAGAACAAGCAGAAAACTCAGAGGTAATAACAGAAACAGACAAAAATATAATGAAATGCGTAAAGTAAACCCCAGGTGCTGCTTTGTAAACTGACAGCGGGACCATGTTTTAACCCGACCGCATGACTTTTTCTTTATTTTATTTATTTAAAGCACTCAAAACCAGACTTCCAAGTTTTCAAGCATATAGGTGAGAGGGAAAGGCCACTAATGTGTTACCTTGGATCTGCTGATCATCAGACTAAACACACACACACACTGATTGAGTCCAGGTTTCATCCACTTTTTATCCATCTTCCTCTCCCAGCAGAGATCATTTCTTTCCTGCAGAGACACAGACACGGTACAGCCTGAACGCTGGAGTCACTTTTAACCCACGGTTGGGATTAATGGGCGTATGAGTCGCTTTAAACTGAACCAAAGGTTGTTTTTTTTTTCTCCCACGTCTTTCCAGAATGACAGGAACCGAGTGCATCCTCCTGAAACGGGGAGCTGATTGACATTTCCACGCCGCTCTCAGCAGTGCCCCTGACATGTGTTGATAGATGCCCATATCATAGACCCCCCCCCCTTCTTCTCTGAATCACACTTATTCATATCAGGGGTGTGTGTGTGTGTAACACACCCAGGCAGCATCAATAACATCCCCTTGTTTTGGCCTTGAGATCCACCACACATGTTCAGGTTTAAGCCCCCCCCCGTCTGTCGTTGCTTCCCTCTCTCCCAGACATATTGACAGCCGTATCAACTTCCGTGCCACTGCACCCCTGCGGTTGATGGGGTTATGCGCCTTTGTGTTGGTCAGTATTTATGTTTTTGGTGTGTTTTTTTTATGCTATTAATGATCAATGAGGATTAAAAAATAATAAAAGGGAGTGGAGCGGTTAAAGGGAAAATGTGGGGATTTGCCCGTCTGGCAGCCAGGCTCAGTGGGGATGTACGGTCCGGCTGCTTCGCCTCCCATTGTGGCTCAAACTGGGGGATCGGCGCTACAGGCTGGGTTGGAGGAGGGGGGGGACCCTGTGGGGGTTTGGCTCCACTCTAATCTGTGTGATTATTACCACTGGGACACACACACACACACAGAAACGCTGGTATTTTCTGTTCTGGCGTCAATCTTGACTCCTGTGGTCAGAGGTGATAGCGTATTCCTGCGTGACGAGCTGAGATATCACAGCGGATGCAGGATAAGCAGCCTTTCATCCCTTCGTGAGCACTGCTTCTGAGCCTAAACTTCTTTTTTTTTGTTCACCTGAAGAGGTCAGGGGAACAGACAGAACGGCTGAGCGGAACAGAGGCCTGCACGCACGAGCTCAGCACAGACACAGTCTCTCCCCTCGGGTTTAATCGACTATCCGATCCATTCTGACAGAGGGAAACAAGGAACTATAAGCCTAATAACACCCCGAAGACAAACAATGCCGCTCCATATCACATGCAGCACAACAATGGGAAGTGGAAGTGCATTCTCTCCGGGGTTCCTTTCTGCTGTCACATCAGCGTTTTGTTTTCTCGGTTCGTCTCGGCGCTGCCCTTTTTTTTTTTTTTTTCTCGCCGCAATCATTGTTTCGGTTCCCGTCCCGTTCCCGTCGTCGTGTTAATGCGAGGGGGGCGTTTGACTTCAGGGCGAGGGGGGTTCGGCGCGAGGAAGAGGGCAAGCGAGAGTGTGAGAAAGATTAACGGGGGCCCCGAACCGGGGCGGTAATGGATGTTGTGGCGCGGCGTTTGTACGCGTAGCTTTCAGAGATCAGCTGTGGGATTCACACACACACACACACACACACACACCCACGCACCCACACACACATACAGTACATCTGCTCACTTTTTGGAGGAAGTGGTTTGGAGTAGAATCTGTACTTACGAGAAACAGAAAGCACTCATCCAGAAATGTTCGACCACGCAGCAGCAGCAGCAGCAGGCCCTGTGCTGAGATTCATCATCTCGCTCTGCAGCTGTGTTCTCATCCAGCTGTCAAGTGGATTTTACACAAGCGACTCTAATGCTGCAAAAAATAAAGTGTGGATTTGGACAGTTTCCATTCGACGAATGTTGGTTGTTGGTTTTTTTTTGGACTGTCATGCCTGACTGTCAACAAAACCCCTCGCAAATACCCACTAACAAAATGGAGAAAGGTCACTTCAGGTATTCAGGTTTTCTAACATTTTGTATGCCAGAGATAACACGTTGAACGTTTGACTACATCAGGTTTGACAGTGTTTGTATTAAAAACACATTCCTGCGGATTTGATCAGCTGCGCTCTAAATGCTGAGGAGACCTTTTGTGTTGCAAAACCCAGCCTGCTCCGCGTGTAGCTGTTTAACACCTGGATTTGGTTTTTTTGGTTTTGTTTGTTTTTTTTTATTTGACAGATGCAGTTCCTGCCAGAATTCCTTCCCTTCGTCGGAGCGTAAAATTCTTGTTTTACGTGACGAAGAGAGGAAGTCAGTGGAGGTTTTTAGAAGACGAGGAAGAATGGCTCCGAAACGCTACGACGGATTAGGCTCAGTTCGGTCCGAATGTACATGTGTCAGCTCTGGGAGAAGCTGCGTTGGGAGATGGCGAGCGGCGGCTGAGATGAATTGCGGGTAATAGGAGGGACAGGTCTGTCTTTGATCGGCGATTAGATGAGATGGAGATGAACAGCGGCGTTGTAAAGCGTTGTGGGAGATAGGAACTCACGCACTCAGCAGAGAGCCACCAGGAGCGGAATTGGTCCTTTTTGAACATCTTTATATATCGGTTTTAACGCGCTTCCTGGCTCCCATGGGGCACACACACACACACACACACACGTTAAAGACTGTGTGATGCTAACACACCCACCGAGGCTCAAGATATGGGAGTTGTAATTGGTTAAGGAGGGTCCTATCACTTTGCGCAAATTAGAGCCACACTTTCAGATGGAGGATACCATCTGTACTGTGCGAGTGTGTACGTGCACAGATCTCCAGACTGCGTGCATGTCTGTTTTGTTTTTTTTCTCAGTGTGTCACAAAGTGTCTTCGTAAGCAAAATGATGGGGCTAATTTTACCACCTCCATCTCGGTCCTCTTTCAAATCAATCTGTAATTTATTATTTTTTTCCCCCCTCTCTTCATGTATTTTTCTCCCGCCTCCTCTTCATCCCCTCTTCCCTCCTCTGAAACACCCTCCCTCCCTCTCCTTTCATCCTTCCTTTCTTCCTTCCATCCTTGATGGTGTCAGTCTATAATCAAACAGCAGGCTTTCTTTCCGCTTGGTGGCTTTACAGCATGGGTTTGGTGGTGGTGGTGTGTGTGTGTGTGTGTGTGGGGGGGGGGCTCTCTCTCCTCTGTCTTTCAGCTTCACTTTTTCTCGCTCCCTTCTTTTGCCCTCTTGCCGTTCTCTCCCTCCGTTTTGCCATCGCTCCCTCACTCTCCCCCCCGAGCGTGACTGCCGCATTAGAGGGAATGTCTTTTCATGGAAGATTTGCTGCAATTTCCAAAATGGCTGCCTTTGCCTGATGGACAACTGCCTCGGCTCTAATGAACGACCACATGTATGAGCACGCGGAGAGGGGTCGAGGACGGGGGTGGGGGGGGGATGAGTGCGGGACAAGAGGGGAGCTGTCAAAAAGTGATTGCCCCAATAAAAGATGGAGTGGAGAAAACATTTAGCTTCATTGCCGGGGAAGGGGCTCGTCAATTAGCACGGTTGTCAAGCTCTGGGCATTCCTCGTCTTTCAATAGGTCTGCTTCGGATTCACGGCACAAATCGGCGCACTCTGAGATGGCTTTGTGAATAAGTGCATGCGTTGG
>NC_051439.1:8551092-8555130 GCF_001649575.2 Kryptolebias marmoratus
GGGGGGCATGGGAGCGGATGCATGTGGTAGCCCAGCGTGATGCCATCAGCCGGCCAGCCCGACCTCGAATCCGGCCGAACTCTAGGAAGCTGCAGAGGCAGCCGATTGGCATAGGCCGCAACCGCAACCGCGTGCGTGCGCCTTCGTGTCAATGCACGGGCTTGTTTTTTTTTTTTTTTTTTTTTCGTCAAGCAGGTCGGTGTTAATCTAATCAGATTAACTGGGTTTAAGCACTGGCGGCCAGGCACTCCAAAGCCGGTTACGTGCGCTCATCCCGCGGCCGCACCGCGCCGCGCTCCGGCATTTCCGACAAACGCTCCCTCCGGCCGGTTCTTCTCCCCCACCCCACCCCTTCCATTTACGGAGCGCCAATCTCTTGTGGGACAAGACTGCTGCTCTTAATGGGAGCCGCACACTAATTGGGTTTACACTTGTGACTATCCGTGCCTGCCTTACTTAACATGCAATATATTAATCCATTAAGGCCTTGCCAAATAAAGGCATCACTGTTCTCTTGTTTAGAGGCCCCCTTTGGTCCTATTGGGTCAAGTCTGGAGAACAGACAGACTGAGGCACCTAAATGATACTTTGTGGCATTTTGTATTACTGTATTAACATTAGCAGGGACGCAAAACTATAAGTAGCTGTCAATTTATTAGCATATTTGTCTTTATTTGAAAGCTTTATTGAAGATAAATTTGGAATGATGTAAGGAGGAAGGTTCAGTACGAACAGGAATTAAGTGTCTAATGAAAGTCCTTAAACTCAGCTTCTGCTGGGTCTAATGGTGTCACCTACGTATGCTTGTATAGTCTGTAAGATAAGGAAAAGGACCCATCTACCCTGCTGGTGCTCCTATCTACAACTATTAGGAGCACCAACATGAGATTTCAGAGCAGAAAGACCTTAATCCACTTAAGTTCCCTTTCAAAATGAAACCCTTGGGTAGCTCTGCTTCTATTTCGCCACCGTTGTTGTTGAGTTTTAGGAGTTTTTAAAGTTTTTAAAGTTTCCTGTCAAGTCAAACTAGTTTCCCCCCCCCACACACATACACACACACACACAACTTCTGGGTCATACAATAAAGCTTTTGCTTGTGAACAATACGTCTGACACGTAGGGTGTTGTCCTTTTTCAAGTTCCCGTTAGAGACGGGCACTTCTTTGAATTTGTCGGTCAATATTCAGTTTGTTTTGAGGATTTTTTTTCGAGCGAACTCATCCTTCACTCTTGTGGCACACCAAAAAGGGCTGGGCTGAGCTTAGGACAGCGTTCTGAAAACAAAGAAAAAGGAGGATTTTCGATGTTAAGTCATCAGAGGCTCAACGTGGCAGACTGTAGCTCACCCGTGACCGCCGTTTCCACCTTGTAACGCTTTCAAAATAAAACTAATTAAGGTAAAAAAGACAAAATAAAAAGCAGCTGCTTTTTCATTCTTCAAATTTTGCTCTTTTAATGACTCTTCAGATGTCAGAAAACCACTGCCCAGAGTTATCCTTTTGGTGCCCATACCAACCAGGAACACAGATAGTTGTAGTTCATGAAGCTGATTTTATTTTCTACTTCCTCCTCTTGCGTGGGAACTTTCTCAGCACGAGTGAACCATCTGTGACGTGACCGGTCTGTGGAAGTGTACACTGATTGGTCAGAAATATAAACATAACCCATCAGAACGGCTTGCGGACATTAAATTGCTCGGATAAGTAAGAAAAGGACGAAAGAATCCAAGAACACTGAAGGGTTTGTTAAGCCTATGTGCGACATGGAAACAATGACGTAATTTTGATTTGTCTGCCTCCCGCTGGTTGGTTATTAGTTTGTGTTTCTATCTTTTGCAGAAATGTAATTGGGGGTGGGGGAATAGCTCTTGAAGTTGTTTTCCTTCGAGGAGCTTCCCAGATCTCATGTCTCTCGGGGAGCATCCAGAGTGCTTCGTTCCCAATCCTTCCTTTTTAAAACCGTTTGAACCATTTTCCTGAAATATGTAGGTTCTCGTCCCGGCTGATGGGACGCCGGAGCCGTCTGAGGCTCTTGTCTAACCCTTTTCATTTCAGGGAGGAAGTCAACCTTTATCGTCCCAAAAAATGGAGGTTAAGGCGTTTTGTCGTTTCGAGTCGCGTTCTATAAATAAAGCGGCTTCTTTTGACGCCGGCGTATAACTCAGCCAAACAATACTGTCGCGTCCAACTCCGGTGCCCTAAATTCCACGCTTGATTGGCTGGCCGACAGCTAATAATGCTGCGGAGAAAGTGGCCCTTCGAGTTTTACGCCCCGACCTTGACAGCGCAGTGAAAGGATGGTTGACTCTCGCCCAATCTCACACATAAAAGGGGTGAGATATGTCCCCGATGTGTTTTCTCCTTCAGTGACTCGAGGTGAGGCGTTGACAGGTCTTTTTAAGCAACGCCGCCGCTTACTGTTGACTACGGGAGTTCAAGTGGAGTTCATCCTCAGGTCAGCGTAACGTATAACCCCCCCCTCTCCCGACTCCATTTTCACAATTCAGAGTTTAGACTTCAGCTCCGGAGAATATGTGGATCCCCCTCTGTTGGGCCCCTCGCTCCACAAGCAGGGCTTTGGTTTAACTCTGCAGACATTTTTTTTTCTTCCCCCCCACCCCTGGAAGACAACACTTTGGTTGTGTTTGATCAAGGCTTCTAAGTGACCTCTGTAAAAATCTACTTGTGAGGTATTATACTGTAGGTAGGAGACAATGTTAAGCAAAAATCCTGGCAAAGCTCGAGCCAGTAAAGGTCAAGTTGAGTTAAAGCTGTTGCCGCCATTGATTTGTCCCATCTGTTTCCCCCTCAGTGACTTTTAAAGACAGAACAGGAGCCGCTTAAATGCGAACAACTGTCTCTATCGGTGGTCTGTAGGAGGTTATCGTTGCCTCGCCTCGAGCCTCCATTATTGATTCGGCCTGTATGGATCGGAGGGGGTTTTATAGCCGATTGATTAAACTTGAACGACAGGAAGGTCTCGCTGAGCCTTCCCGCGCCGATCTGGATGTTTTCTCCGTGAGGATAACAGACGGGGAGGGGTGGCGGGAGGCGGGAGCGATGTGTTTCTTAATCATTACACAGCCTCTGGTACTCTCTGTGTCACTCTTTCTCTTCCACCCTTCTGCTGCTGACTGTCAAATGTCAGGCTGCCGCCACCGCTGCGTCGGCTCGGCGGCCCCGCGGACAAATAACCGTGCGGTGAACGATTAGCAGACGTTTCCACGGCTTGTAATTAGGGCCGCTACGCTGCAGCGGCTCCGCCAACAGGATTACAGCCTATTGATTTACCCTAGCCTAGCATTAGCGTTGCTAGCTAAGAGTGACTGGGTGATTAGTGTGCATTTCTGTACTAGTTAATAAGTGGCGCTGCGGAGTGCTATGGTGTGCTGTCCATGGGAATGGGATTACAGCCAATTAATCAAACGAGAGGTTCGCCGGGGTAATTAGCCCATCTCGCTGTAAAGTCGGCGCCTCCCGTTCCAGCATTGTCTTCCTGGTTATTGCCCAAAGGCAAAAGGGCAAGATGTTTATGCCCATGTCTGTGCGTGTGCGCTTTTGTTTGCCGCGTTAGCAAAATATCTCATAAATCACTGGACAAATTTTTATATTTTTCTCAATAAGCTATCACTGGATGTACAGCTACAACTGATTAACCTTTGGAGTCACCTCAATTCAAGATGGCTGCCGCAGCCAGTCAACATTAGAAAACACATGTGGCTGTAGCTCAATCAGTTTTACAGATATTGAGCAACAATTTGATGCGGTAGTAGCTGAGAGTCATCCTCAACACACAAATCTACAAACAAATCTTGCAGTTGTGCATGTTGTTTACAAAGTTTGATCAAAATGGAGATAACTCTGTCTCTATGTCGTTCGGCGTCTTTCTGAGCACCAACCCTGACCCCCCGTCTTTCCTTTGGCTCCTTCGCCTTGTCGTGCTCCCTTCTTTGATTTTCACTTTTCATCTTTCCTGTCCTTCGCCGTCTCCGTCTCCTCTTTGGAGACGGCGAAGGACAGCGAGAAAGCCCCCCCCCCC
>NC_051439.1:8555170-8566480 GCF_001649575.2 Kryptolebias marmoratus
CCCCCCCCCCCCCCTAGTGGACAGCTCTCTGCCTCCATTAACGGCGCTGTCCCTTTCATGTCTTTGGACATGACGAGTTCAGACAGGGTGTCGTCCGGGAGCATCTCCTCTGCCGGTCCGAGCTCTTTGCGGCGTGTGTAAACAAACAAGCGAACGAACGCGTCATCTTTTTCCCTCTTCACGGGGCCGACGAGCTCTAGCGAGCGAGCGGCGGTCAAAGGGAGGCCTGCGAACGGCGAGGAGAGGCTGACAGGCGTGTTAATTGAATTGTGGGGTGGGGAATGCAAATTTGCGTACTACCTTTTTGAATCAAGGGGAGGCGTTCCAACTCACACACACACCATGTGTGCTTACTTTTACCAAACCCCCCCAAAAAAGAAAGCGTCTCTTGTCTGTGCCACTACATGTCTTTTTCCCATCTTGTCTCCTGTCTTTCTCCTGTCCATCATTCTACCTCAGGATTTCTCCTGTGTGTGAGAAGATACCAATCAGCCCATTAGAAGGAACAAAACAGGGATTCCTCATTCTGCAGCGTCCCCCCCCCTTTAAAGATAACAGCTGTAGATCGCCGAGGCTTCTTTAAGCTGCAGAGCGCTCGCAGTGCGTGTTGCATGTCTCCTTTTCTGCACTTCTGCGCCGCGTGTTGTGGAGACGTGTGGCCATGGGTGATCCGTGTCCACAGGACTGTGCGTTTTATTTGATTTCTGCGGCCGCGCTCCAATCCCCAGATGAACCTACACCAACGTCCTGCTCTGCCTTTTTCCCGCGTACCCGGCTAACGACGGGAACGCCGTTATCTCCTGTAAATAATTTCGCGGGCGAAAAAAGATTGCACAAAATAATCGGGCTGCTCACGAGCAACGGTGGGTTTGCCTGGAGGCAGAGCAGCGTTTTCTCTCTGACTTTGCGGTGAACTTTTCCTTCAGCTCTTGTGCAGAGATGTAGCCACTTGATGTAAGGCCGTGCAGAATATTCAGTGGATCTAGGGTGTGTTCCAGGGGATGTTTTAGTTGTTTAGTTATCTAGGTTACAGATTTCAGCTCATGTCTCCGTGAGTAAGCCTCTAAAATATCAAGTTTCTGTTTTGCTATCAGAATGGTTTCTTGTCCTGTTCCTCAGCTGAACATTGAGCCGGTGTCTCGCCGGGCTGCAACTGTTGACAACGAACTGCGAGGGAGTTCCCAAAATGTCTCGGAGCGGTTGCGATGGTTCTCAATTTTCGCGCAAGTTTTTTTTTTTTTTTCTGGAAATGGTCACAGAATTGTCTCGGGCGTCTTGAACCCTGCTCAGTTTAGCTTCTGACAACTTTGAGAGGGTTCTTGATGAACTACGAAACCAAATTGGGACTGATTGAAGACAGAAAGAGGGAATAAACTACCGTTAAATTGAAGGATAATTAGGGAACTTTGTGACTAAATTGCATTTAAAAAAAGAATGCGTGTCATTTGCACAAATATTGCATTTATTCAAAGGCACTTACAGACACCAACATGTCTTAAGTACCATTTCAGAGTGAAAATAAAGTGAAAATTTGTGTATTTTCTCTTAATTTTGTGTCACCAGAAGTTGCAGCCCAGTGAAATGCAGGCTTTAGCGATACAGACCAGAAAACAACTTCATCCGGGTAAATTTAGTTTATTTAGCAGTGAGTCAGGTCACAAATATAATGAGGACAGTGGTTTTGTTGGCATAAACGCACGTTCAAGCAACAAATCTGTTGAAAGAGAAGCAATCATCAACATTACCTGGAAGCTTGATTAAGTTTGGTTACGTGTTCCGAGAATTACGAGCGCAAGATACTTCAGATAAAGTGATTGCTGCCTTTTGTTTTGTCTTGTGTGGTAAATTCTCCTCCTCTACCGCTGTGCGCTGTTAACGCCACTTAACCAAGCCTTTTATTATATCGCACTTTTAAAGCACAAAGGGCCTACAGAGCGAAATCAAAACTTAAGAAATGCGCACACACACGACACGGTCATCGTTTTGTTCAGCCGGAGCTAAGATGAAGAGTTGATACGAGGGGGGGTTAATGTCACTCAGAGAGGTGGTCGTTTGGCTCATTTTTGCCTCGACTCTTCCTCTTCCGGTGTATTCTGAGCAGGTTCTCTGGGTCACGCCGCTCCATCGAGCTCGTTTTCAAACGTTCTGCTGGTAACACAGGAAGCCTTCATCACACGGGGGCAGATTACCAAAACGGTGACCCTGACGCGAACCGCTCCAGGTTCGGGCTTACGTAACGTCAGTACTGTTTGGTTTCTGTGCTGGAGCGGCTCGGGGTTGAGGTGACTCAAAGAGTTAAAAAGAAAAAGTAGGACGAAGCGTTTCTGTAAAGAGCCATTGAGGGAGTGAGGGATTGCCACCCTGCAGAATAAAGGTCAGTGTTAAAGCTAATCCAGTTATACTATTCTTAGTGTCTGTTCGCCGCCCTGCTTCCTCTTCCTCTTAATACCTGTCTGTGGATCTGGGCCACACATATGTAGGTTTCACCGCTCCCACCGCCTGTATATTCTGTTGTTTCCTCCCCCTCCACCACCTTTTACCTGCTTCACCTTCCTCTCAGTTTGCTGCTCCCTATTGTTCTGTCAAAAGTTTCGCTCCGTCGCCGCCCCTGCCAGCGCACTGTCATCCCGGGTCCCCGGCTCGTGTCAGCTTCCTCCCAGAGAGAGGAAGTGATGTGTCAGGATGTGCCTTTATCTGCCGGTGATCTGATCCGATGCGAGATCGAGATAAACACTGGAGGAGTGTAGAGTTCGTTCTCTGGGGAGCTGCGTGACTGAGAAGCCATCATTTTATTTTTGTCGTCGTCGTCTTTTTTTTTTTTTTTCCATTTTTGGTTGTGTGGGCAGGGGAGGAAAAAAAAACAAAACCTGGTGGTCTTGGGGTGACTGCCAAATAACAAAGTGAAATCTATGATGTGGGTGTTTATAAACCTGTTCAACCAGTCAGTCTTTAAAAAAATAAAAAAAGGAAGAAAAAAGTCTGCTTTGATACCTCGTATGAGAAGTTTAGGAAGAAGTCTTGTAATGTCGAAATCAGCCTTTTGATCCCTCATGCTATGTAATGTGTCTGCCAGAAGCCTTGTGCTGTCTGTCAAAAGAAAAAGAAACTAAACTTCGTGTGCTTCCAGTTTTATGCTTCTTGTTTGACTGTTAAATCAATGCAGGGAAAAATATCAAGCGTTAGGGTTAGGAGTAGGCATATACCCGTATACAGTTTTGACAGCTTGATGATCTCGAGCAAAAACTCTCCGGTTCCACAGTATTTCACTGTACGCAGTTCTTCGTGTGCCGTTAACTTAGCGAGCTGAAGCTTTCCCTTTTTTATGTTTGCCTAACCGTTATTTACCCCAGAAAGCCTGACAAGCTGACGTCGGTCAATTCATCGGTCTCCGTAACGAGCTAACTCTTGCAGCTTGTCGCAAATGTTCGTTTCGGAAACGGCGTTAACTTTAAAAAGAGAGACTGGTGCTGCTCTTTCAGTGGACGGGCCACGGCTGACTGGGTTATCCACGGGATAAAATGCTCAACCAATTTCTCAGTGTCTTTTAATTATTTATTTTGTTTAACCAAGCGTAACAGTTTGTGGAAATTCCCCCTCGGCTACAATACTCAACTGTACGTGTGCTCGGCAGAACAAGTCTAATGATGACTGTTGGGAAACTATGGTATCTCATCTTTAAGCATTTAAACGACAGGAAGGTTTCAGTGGTTTTGACACTGTGACTTTTTAATACCTTGAAACTGGTCCTGAATTCAGAAGGGTCTGTAACCCGACTGTATTTATAAGACCAGTTTATGGAAAATATACACAATCTATCAGTATTTTTTCACTGATTGTCGTTTAGAGTTTAATGGGAAAAGAAATCTCTGTCCCACTGAGGCTAAACCATTGTAATGAGACTATACGATGTCCTAAATTTAAAAATAAAGACAAAATTAAAAATAAAACTCTGTCTTGTAGCAAACAAGTCTAAAGCCTGAGCTGCCAGCTTGAGGCTGTCATGTTGACTGTAAAGAAACCCAAATGTTAAAAGAATCAAACGAGATATTTGGACAGATTAAAACCCGAACAGAAGATGGAACCAGATTAAAACTCGGGATCTTCCACAGAGACCGGTCCAGACTGCGCCGTAATCCACTCAGCAGACGTCCCATTCTGAGGCCCCAGTGTTCATAGTCATGTCAGTCGTTCCCCCCCCCCCAACCCCAATAATAATCCCCTAATCCACAAGCAGGAAATAGTGGGCAGTTTTTTTTTGGGAGGCTTCCCACCTCTGTGTGTCCTGCATCCAAAGGGACAACCCCTCCGGGACCTCCTCGAACGGCAAGTTTCCAGCGAGGAAATGTTCCCTTTTCAAAACTTCTGCTTCCATTTGAAAGAGAAGCAGACTGGCGCTCTCACGGACAATCTCGTCATTGTTGAATGAGCACAGAAAACATCTGGGTTCCTCCCCTTCCTGTTTCTGCGTGCTTAACGCTGACAGTAATGAACTCTGCAGCCACAAGACACAAAACTCAGACTAGATACACTATAAATAATCAAAACGGAATCCCAAGACTGAACCTCAATGTCATATCCTTCGATTAAAGTGGTGGGTGACAAAGTAAAATTCTCGTAAATCTTAATCTGAGAGCAATAAGCAGGGATCCACATCAGCGAGGGAAAAAGCGGAGACGTATTTGAGGCCCCTGGAGGTCCCTGCAGTGTTTGTTTCTCACTTGCGTGACGCCGTCCTTTACGTTTTGCACCGTAACGGCGTTAAAATGCACTCGTGCAAAAAGGTAGCCAGTGCCCCCACGCACAGATTCTTGTACAGCCTTTATGGATGTTTCTGTTTGACGTTTTCTCTCGTCGAATGGCCGAATAGACCTCCCTCCCTCCCCCTCCCTCCCGCATGCTTTTGCCTTTTCCTCTCTCTTTTTTTGCCTTCCCCTCCGCTCTCCCGGCCGCCCTTTGTCCGCGCGTCTCCTCACGCTTGACCAGCCTCGCCGTGACTCTTGACTTCAAAGAGCCACTTCATTCATCAGTCACTCATCAGAGAAAGAAGCGCTGGGGGGGGGGCGCCATTCAGCGCCGCGCTAAAAGAGCGGGAGGGGACGGAGAGCGAGTGTATAAAAACAGAAAGGGGGAACGAGCGGATGAAAAGACTGCACAAGGGAGAAAGAGGATTCGTTCTTGACCGCGGGGCACCTTTAGGAGTCACAAAAGTTAAAAGAGGGGCCACACTCACACACCCTCACACCCGTACTCTGTCTCTCTGTTGGGACTTAAACGTGGATCTCACATGATCCGCTCCTTGTTTTTCTACCCATCTGCACTTTGTTTGGCTTTTAATTCTTCTAATTTGAGCTGGCAGCACAGTTAATATCCAAGGCCTGTTCCTTTTATGGAATCTCTAAAGTGGCTTTATCAATATTTATCACAATAATGCTTTCTGCTTGTGTGTGTGTGATTGTTTGTCTGTAGTGTTAGCAAAATATCTCATGACCCACTGGAAGGATTTTGCTAAAACTCTCAGAGTAATCTCTGGATGTACGCCTACAACTGATAAACTTTTGGAGTTAACGGAGTTCAGTCGTAGAAAACTTAAAAATGCCTACAACTTAGTTAATTTTACAGATATTAAACCAAAATTTGGCGTGGTAGTAGCTGAGAGTTGTCCCCGACACATACTCTAAGACTTTGGGTGTTACAGTCAACTCTGCCTGTCTGTCAGCAAAACACCTCATGAACCACTGAATGGATTTCAATGAAACTGTCAGAAAGACGTACTGGACGTACGTCTACAACTCATTAAGTTTTGGAGTTAACTCCAATCAAGATGGCCACCAGAGTTAGGCATCCTTAGCCAACACAAAAAAGGGCTGTAACTCAGTTAATTTAGCAAACACTGAGCTAAAATTTGGTGAGGTCATAGCTAAGAGGACAAAATGCAATCATTCTGTCCTGTATTCCTAAATATCACCGTCTACAGTTTCTTTTCTCCCCTGCTCGCATTCCACCTTTTTTTTTTTTTTTGGTCTCCCCCCTCTCCCATTCCTCTGTATTGTGAGGTGGCTTGCTGGCTAGTTTTCAGGTCAGTGGGAATTGCCATTGCCTTCCCCTCCCAGCTGGAGTCCGGCTCACAGTCAGCTGCACACAAACACTCGCTCTCTCACGCAGATGTGCACACTCATTGTGCTCGCCCCGCTCTCTGTGCGCCTTTACTTTGGATACTCAGAGAGGCATTTCTCTCGTAGGTGTGCCTGGCTTCCCTTCCTGTCCGTCGTTTTGTCTCGTCCTGTCTGTTTGTGTTCCTCCCCCGAGTAATAAGCCAGGACCGCGGGGCCGTGGCGGTCCGCGCGCCGCTCACCTCGCTCCGTTTTTAGCCTCGTTCGCTTTTTAATGACTCACCTTTCTGCGCGTGTGGGCATCGCTCGGCCTTTACTCAACAAACAACTTTTTGCTGTTTTATGTAAGAATGTCTGTTGCAGGTAATTACTTCGCCTTCGCTGTGGACTTTAAGGGATTTAAAATCTGCAGCACTCATTTGTTTTAATTGTTTGTAATTTTCGGACGAGCCTCATAAATGTTCCACTAATTTCAAATTATTTAGCATAACTTATTGTTTTTTTGCCGGTTTACTTCCTGTCCATGCATTTTTCGCCTCCCAGGTGGCGGGCAATAATGTTTTTGTCTGCGCATATATGTGTGTTTGGTTGTCTGTCGTGTTAGCAAGATGTCTCTTAACCAGTAGATTGATTTTAATGAAACTCAGCAAGAAAACTGACCTCAGAAAACAGCTGCAACTCAGCCAATTTTTAGGGATACTGGGCTAAAATCTGGTGTGGTAGTAGCTGAGCATCATCCCAAACGCAAACTCTGTGCTGCACGCATCTTTGCGCCAAACCTGTTTGCTTGTTAGTAAAATATCTACCAAATGGAATGAAATGAACTAAATTTTGGATTCGTGTACATTCCTGCTTCAAGATGGCCGCCACAGATGAACAAAAATGGCTACAACTCGGTCAATTTTACAGATATTGAGCGAAGCATTTCTTCAGGGAATGCTAGGCCTTTCCTCCCGGCTTGTATCTGTTTGTTAACATGTCACTAATTTTCTTTTTATTGATGCAGGTCGTAGCTTAAAACACATTCGATCGTTGATTTAGGTTCTTTAAAGTCGAAAAAGTGGCTAGTAATCATCGGGGCCAAAACACAGATAATACACTTCCTGTAAAGAGTTCAAAAGCACAATTTTTATGCAAGAAAACCTAATAGATTCAGCCTGTATTGACCTGTTTTTATGTTCGCTCAGTCGTATTGAAGTGTTAATAATGAAGTTATTGTTGACCTGTAGTCGTAGTAACACACTGAACCGCATTTAAATAAATGCGTTTTGGAATATTTGCTGCGACTGAACACAGTGTAGTTCGTCTTAAAGCCTTGTTAAACGCGTCGAACAAAAAAATAAAATGTGTTTCTTCAAGGCGCTTCAGAACTACCGACAGGCTGTTTCGGTTGTTGCGTTTTAAAGGGTGCGACGAGAAAAGCACACCCAAACAAGAATTCATCCGAGAAGCAAACGTTGTGTCCGTGTGGTCGGGCTTTTGGGAGGCGAGCTCGGCCGCATGCCTTTTGCGTACGGTCGACGGAGGAAAAAGAGCCCTTGGAGAGCGGGAAGGCAGGTGTGGAGACATGTGAGTCACAGGTCTTAATAAAGCCACAGAGGTGTGGAAGAGTTAATGAAACACCTAGTTATTTTTCTGTTTGTGTTGCTCTGATTGTTAGATTGGTGTGTGTGTGTGGGTTTCATCTGATTTTGTGTGTACAGCTGAACACAGAAAAATAAATCAGCTTTTATAAGTATTTATTTAGGTATTCATCATCATTAGTCATCAGCCCAACATTGTGAGTCAAGTTCCTGTGAAGCTCCGTAGCAGACCTGCCGCCACATGCCTTAACAATACAACGGCACTCTCACACACACACACACACACTTGCATTAACACAACGGAGGCAGAAATTAGATCCGAATGTGGAGAGGCTGCGAAAGGGCTTAATAAAAGCTCTGCAGTGGAGGAAGGATGCAGTAATTGCCTTCAAGTGGGCCAACAGGAAGAAAAGGTATATTTAAAGGTGAAATGGAGTGAAAAAGAGGAAAAACTAGGGACGAGAAGGTGAGGGGAAAGTGTCTCTTCGTCTCCCTCTCCTCCCCTAATGGAATGTTAATCAGCGTAAAGAGGTCAGCCCCTTCGGCATTTCTGTGTGTGTGTGTGTCTATGTGTGTGTGTTGGGGTAAAAAGGTCGGAAGTGGTTTGCTGCTCTCCCCGAGCCTTGTCGAGGGTGAACAACTGCGAAACGGGGGGTCCATTACTTTGTCCTTTACAAGTGTCTTAACAACGCGGTGCTAGCCACAAAATGGAGATCCACTTCCTTTTTAATGCGAGTTATCGTTATAACGCAGGACGCCGAAAGACATCAAACTTCTGGTTGTAAAGAAAAACAAAACAGTTTCTCACATTTCTATCCAATGTCTCACCCGTATTTGAGCGTTTGTCGTCGCCCGCCTTCAGATATTTATGGATCTGAACTTCAATCCTAAACATGTCATCCTGTTTTCTTTCTTCTGGAGATTTACAACGTGTCTCGCGTGTTATGTTTTTTTTTTTTTTGGGTGAAAGAACAGCATTCAGTCAGTGACGGCAGGGGGAGGAGGGGTGGGAGAAAACTTCACCCGTTTGGACAAAAACAACGATTGGAATGCAAACATTGGTGTTTACTCAGGTTTTTTCCCGCAACAGAAACAATAAATCGTAAAGTTTTTGCCTTGTGGCTGTTTGTCTTGAAGAATATGTTTTTAAGAAAATGGGAAAAAAAAAACAACAAAGCTCCGAACACACAACATTAAAGTCGTCTAAATGAGCGTCTGTGGTTAAGAGCTATATTTTTTTATCCTTTATTCTATTTCAGAAGCAGGATTTACTTGCTCTTATTATTCTTACTGACTTGTTTTTACACTTTCCACGCCGGAATCCGTGTTTCTTGGGTTAGTAGTCGTTTGTCCCGTTAGCCGGAGTCTTTTTTTTTTTTTTTTTTACTGTTAAATCAGACGAAGCGGCCTTTTCAGATTAAAAGTTGTTTTCAGCTTATCGGGCCGTACGTGCAGTTTCACTTGGGAGCCAAACAACCAGACTAAGACCTTTTTGTTGTGAGAGTCGTCTGCGGTGAGGCCCAGATTCGAGTGTTTTCAGAAAAACGTCTCAAAGGTCCCGTTTATTGTCCGAGTCATCTGTAGGTTGGAGTTGAGGAATGTCGGACGAGTTACATATTAAGACTGTCGCTTCGGAAATGGCGGGAATACGCTTCTGTTGTGCGTTAGTTCCAAGTAGTTCACATCGACTAAATGCTGAACTTTTTATGTCGGTTCAGATTTTGGGTAAGTCGTCTTTGACCAGCAGCAGAGTCAGAAGAGCAATGAACTTATTTATTTATTTGTTTACTTTACCTTTTTTAAGGCTGTAGTACAGTCAGAAAGTTAGGATTGTTGCTACAACATTCTTCAAATTTGTTGCTAATTATTCAGCTTTTCTTTGCCTAATTACCCCCACAAGCCCCGCCCATCTACCAGCCACTGCCCCAAACATATAACCAGCTTACAGCACTTCCTGTTTCTTATTTCATCCAGTGGATCAACATGGAGGGGGGTGCAGATGCTGGGAGTAAAGCTGAGCTCACCCATGACCATAGTTTCCACTCAGTGATCTTTTCAAAATAAGATACGATAGCAGAAACAGATGCTGGGACTGAGTTTATTTATTTATTTTTTTGACCACCCTTCCTGGGTTTCCTGGGTTGGGGGTGTCCTTGGACACGAACACCCCCCCCACACACACACACACACACACACACTGATAAGACAGTCGCATTAACTCTCCAAATAATCATCATTTAAAGAATTATAACTTTTCGAATATTCGAAAATCACTGCCCTTCTTCATTATCATGTCATTATTTTTTGCGCTTTTTCTTTTGGGGCATCATTAGCGAGCTCCTTTAATGCTTTTTGGGTGGAGGTTGTAGAGCTTTTTTCTGCTTGCAAACAGAGTTGCACACCTGAACGTCATCAACAAAGATGACAAACCTGTAAATGTGGATAATATAGCATTTTAAAGTGACAATATTTAGAAAAGTTACCACGCTGTAGATGCAATACATCAAAGGTACCCAATGGAACATAACATAAGTAGTCAAGTCAGGCAGGTTTTAAATAAATTCAACTTATTCAGGGCAGAAAATGTGTATTAAAACTCCACAAACTAGAGGAAGACGGGGAAATCCACATATACGACAAGATATACAATCTGGACACTTAAATTTTTCTTACAAGGCCTTTGGAAATAAACAAAACATGATCTTTCTGTACTGATTCTGGTCTCTCTATCAGTAAAATCAGACACATTTATTTAATTACCGGCTTTGGATGTTAGAAATGAATACAGAAACTTTGACAGTTTTGTTTTTGGGGTCAAAGCTAAAGAAACCCGGGTGATAAATGAGCCAGGCTCCATCAGCTGCTTCAAACCCGTCTGCAGTCGCCTCTTCCACAACTCGTCACCGAATCAAGGTTACGGCGCGCCCCCGCCGCCCATCAGTCTCTTGCGCGCGTTTGTCTGATAGTAACGTTTGCATTTTAATCCGTTAATACATATGCATGGTGGTACATTTGCTCGGTGTCAGCTTTGCCGCGTCCCGTTCTGATTAATTTCACTTTGAGGTGAGATTGACTCTGCCGCTGGAGGCGTGGACTGCCGCGGCTGCGCGCTGCGGGGAGTCGTACCTGCGGTATAAGTGCTCCCATCTTTACCTCCTCCCCCCACCATCCATCTTCCTCCCGCGGTGTTTGTCAGCATCTCTCTCTCCTCCCCGACTCCTCGTTTCCTACCTGTGCTCACTCTGTCATCTCAGCATCTCCCTCCCGCTCTTCTCCCGTCTCCCATCAGATAGAAGCTGACAGCTGCCATCAGGCCTATTTCAGGCACACACACACACACACACAGACGCGAGCGCGCGCCCGCTCTTCCCTTCTTCACACTTTCGCTCCGTTTGTCACCAGCCCTCGGAATTCCTCCATCCTTCTGTTTGCCTCCCTCCGACAGTACCTGCCTGGCAGCGGAGCGCGCGTCCAACTCGGCGCTCCATCTGAGAGCTTCGGGCCCCCTCGGCGGCAGCGGGATCTTGGAGGAGCACCAAAGTGGGCCAGGCTTCACTTCTCCGCCTCGTCTTCTCGTCTCCACCTGTCCATCTGGTCGCCCCGCTCCCGGAGAGGGG
>NC_051439.1:8567034-8572368 GCF_001649575.2 Kryptolebias marmoratus
CCCCCCCCCCCCCCCTCATCCCGACAACATGGCGTCTGTTTATGCAAATCAGTGCCGTTATCACAGCTGGGTCGCCCAGGTTTGTTAAGCAAACACGTGGCTTTCTGCACGCAAACACACTCTCCCGTCCTTGATTGACAAACACACACACACACACACTCACTCACTCACACACTCCCGTGTGCTCCCGGTCAAAGATCGCACGCATACACAAGCCCCCATATGTGTTGATTTACTAAACTGGTTAAATATTGCCTAACTTTGCAGGCCTGAAGGTTCTGATGTTTTCCACTCTCTCTCTCTGTGAGTGTGTGTGTGTGTGCCACCTCTCTGTTGGGACGTTTTGGTCCTTCCCCTTCCGCCCGTTCGGTCCGGGGGACTTTGTGTAATTCCCTGATAACGTGGGGAGCGTTTCGTAGTCTCGGAGCGTGCTCAGGTCTCATCACCTGCAGGATGTTGTCGTGTGTGTGTCTCCCCCCCCCAGCTGTCTCTTGTGATCTCTCTCGCCTCTGAAGTAGCTGTCCTCTAATTTCACATCATTCCGCATTCTCGACATCGCCCGTCTCGTTGTGTTTCTTGCTGCCCCCTCCCGTCTCTTATCTCCTCCTTGCAGCAGAGCAAGAGGCCTGAAAGCGAACCCGCCCGCGTGTCCCTGCGTACGTGCACGTGTGTGCTCCGGCGCATTATTTAGTGGTAAAACGAAAGGTGTTTGCTCCCCTTCCACTGCAGACGTGTCTGATTTAGTCCGATTCATTATTTTTGTCTCTCTGCCTCAGCCTTCTCTTCGTCTCTCCTCTGGTCTACATTTTTACCATCTGTTGACGTTTTGTGTTTCCAGTTGGCTGCTGGCAGACGCAGCAGATCTACCTGCGTGCTTACAGTAGATCTGGCCATCTTCCTATTGGTCAGATCAGGTTGTGTATCCTCATTTAATGGCGGCAAGATGTTTTTTTATATCAGATTTTACAAAGTGGGCTTTGCTTGTTGAATCATTAACATGAATTTAGATTTTTGGGTTCTTTTTACACACATATAAAGAAGACAAGCCTACCAAACCCATTCAGGTCAGTTTTATTGCATATCTTTAAACACTAAATCAAATTTTAGTGGATTCACACTCTAACTTCCTCCATCTTTAGGTCAAATGAGGACCTGAAACCAAACAGTGAACAAAATGATAGGAAGTTGTGTTAAGGCATTGCCAATAAAAGGGCTTACCATTGCTTCTAGGAATGCATAACGCCTGCTGCCTTTTGTGTTAGATTTAAACTAAGATCGTCTTATGTTGAGAATAGGAGTCGTAGCTGTTTGGGTTGAATGTCTCTCAGCTGCAACCAAACCAAATTGTAGCCAGATATCTTCCAAATTGACTGAATTACAGCCATTTCTGTGCTTTTTCATGTAGCTTGGCTGTGGCGGCCATCTTGAGTTGGGTCGACTGCAGTAGTTACCACTCCTACCACGTCTGACAACAATAATAAAAATGCCGCCAGGATGACCCAGATATGCAGAGAATGACTGAGGAGAAGCAGAGGAGGTGCCAGAGTTAACAAAAGAAAAAAAACGAAAATAAAAACAGAGAAAGGGAGGCTGGCAGCGGTGACACCTGCTTCACAAACACACGTCCTCTCATTTTCTCTTTCTTTCCACCCGCTCAGACAGAGGAATAGGAGGGGACGGAAAAGAACAAGTCAGGGCCCCAAGTGTGCCTGTTTGTCTTTGTGTTGGTGTGTGTGTGTGTGTGTGTGTGTGTGTGTGTAGTGTGTGTGTGTGCGTTTGCAAGCCGGCACTTGTCTATCCGAGAGAGTGTGCGAGTGTTTGAAGAGAGATTCTCAAACAGCATTATTAACTCTTCTGGGTCTTAGATGGGTCGCCTCTCATTCTCAGACAATGCCTGCTGCACACACACACACACACACACACACACACACCCACTCAGTTACCGAAAGCCGCGCCGTGTATGTTGACAGCTCCCCAGGCTCCTATCCTGGAAAGGCGAGACAGGAGAAGCAGCGAAGCATGCTGGGATGGTGGAGGACCTGGACGTTCAGCTTTGAGGGCCCCCCGGCTCGGTTAATACTTAATGTCCCACTGCACACACACACACACTCATACAGACACTTCCTGTTTGGAGGGCTGCAGAGTCATAAACACACGCAAAGCGACACGCGCTGAATAAAATATTCAGGAATCCATGAAATAATGATGAACATTGATGGAATGAAACTGGCTAATTTAACTGGGAGCTTCTTTGCCTTTTGTTTGAAGATGGCGGCAGGAGCTGGAGACTCGGGACGCGCACACCTTCGCAGAAGTGACAGCTCCTGGGCCGCTCCCTAACCCAAGTGGCCCTCGCAGCATCTGTCCCATCGGACGTTAGAGTTTTCCGGCGGCGAGCGCGCCAAAGTAGGCCAAGCCGTGCCGTTTTCCTTTGGCGGGCAGGCGGGCGGGAAGTTCGGCAGCCGCTCGCTGCAAAGATAAACGGCGCTGGCTGCCATTTGTAGCGCCGAGATAGAAGTTTTGGTAATCAGTTAATTAGATCAGCTAATTAAATCAGCGTTCGGAGGCGTTTTGTGTCTCTCCACGTTTTGCTTTTCTGAATGGGCGCAAACACCGGGGGGGGGGGATATGAGGGCCTGTTGACAGACGGGCGCTTTTAGATGAGAAGGAAACAACAGGGCACTCTGTGTGTGTGCGTGTGTGTGTGTTTTCTGCGTGGCTTCTTCCAAACACACGTGTGTATTTTCCAACCTCCTTAATAGCTCATCTGGATTTGCTTCTCCCGGTCGCCTGTTTAACTCAGTTTCCAACAACAACAAGCCTCACAATACCCCCGCCGCCGCCCCCAAGGGCAGCTCGCAAGTGTGCACGTTTTCCGCTGACATCAGCATTTGGACGTGCACTCACCTTTATAGAGGAAGTGCAGAAATCAACCTTACACGCAATCTCATGCAATATTGTGAGATCCCATGAGATGTTTTAGTATGTGTTGTGAATAACGCACAGCTACTACTGCGTCAAATTTTAGCTTTGCATTCATTAAATTGACTGAGTTATTCTCATTTTTGTGTTGGCTGACGTCCATCAGCTGTAGCAGCCATCTTGAATTGGTTCAACTCCTAAAGTCAATCAGTTGTGGATGCACATCCAGTGATTACGTTCTGAAAGTTTCATCAGAATCCACCCAGTGCTTCATGAGATATTTCACTAACAGACAAACTGGGTTGACTCCCAAGAGTTAATGCTGCAGTTTACAGCACAGTTTCTGCCTAAAGAGCAGCTCTCGGAGTACGTGTTGTAAATGACTCTCAGCTACGACCACGCCAAATTTTATGACAGTATCTGCGAAACTGACCGAAATACAGGCAGTTTTTTGTTTTCTATGGTTAGTAGGCTGTGGCGGCCATCTTGAATGGGTTTGGCTCCTAAAGTTGATCAGTTGTAGATGTGCATCAAAGGATTTGTTCGTGCAAGTTTCGATGAAATCGGCCTTGTTGTTTGCGAGATATTTTGCTAACAGACAGACACGGGAACACAAAGAGTCAGCTCCTCAGCCATCTTGGCCCAAAGGCTTTTTTTTTTTTTTTTACTTCCTGCCTGGTCTTTAAATTTGAGCACATGAAGGCAGCGGAGTTCGGATCAGCGTTACAGTTTTTTTTATTTTAAAGGTAAGAGGTTTGAAATTTGTCGGAGTACGCCGGCGTTCGTTTCGACATGACTCGTGCCGGTCGGTTTATGAGCACGAGTTTGTGCCTGCGCCATCAATCACAACCCGTCCCACTCTACAAAACACCAGGGATCCCCCCGCTGCTCTGCAGATTGGCACTGCAGATCTCTGCTTGTGTCGCCTTTTAATCTGTCCCCCCGCGCGCCCCGCTCTAATCCCTCCCCCCCACTGCCGACCTGCGCAGACAGGTGGGGGCTGCTCTTGCCCTGGACCGCTGCACGGCGGGTTTTGTGCATAGGACTGGATCAGACCTGAGTTAGAGCTTGGACTATGTGTTGAGGATGACTCTCAGCTACTGCCGTACCAAATTGTAGCTCAATACCTCTAAGACTGTCTGAGTTGCTGCCATCTTTGTGTTGGCGAAGGTTTATTAGCTGTGGCGGCCATTTTCAGTTTGGTTGACTCCAAAAGTTAATCAGTTGTAGATGCACATCCAGTGATTACTTCTTGAGAGTTTCATTACAATCCATCAATGGGTTCATGAGATATTTTGCTAACAGGCACGCACAATTGACTCCAATAGTTAAAGGCAAAGTTTTAAACGCAGATCACGTGTGATGAGTTACTGCTCAGAGTATGTGTTGGAAATGACCCTCGGCTACTACCACACCAAATTTTAGCTAACCATCTTTAAAATTGGCTGGGTTAAAGCCCTTTATGTGTTTCCTTTGGTCAGTTGGCTGTGGAGGCCATCTTGAATCAGGCTGACTCTAAACGTTAATCAGCTGCAGATGCACATCCAGTGATTACTTCTTGAGAGTTTCATTACAATTCATTTATTGGTTCGTGTAATATTTTGCTAACAGACATGCACAGTTGACTTCGATAGTTAAAGGCAAAGTTTTAAACGCAGATCACGTGTGAAGCGTTAGTGTTCAGAGTATATGTTGGGAATGACCCTCAGCTACTACCACGCCAAATTTTAGCGCACCATCTGTAGAAACAACTTTTTTTGTGTGTGTGTGTGTGTGTTTGACAAAGTTGCTTAGCTGTGGCTGCCATCTCGAATGAGGTTGGCTGCAAGAAGGTAACTAGCTGCAGATGTTCGGAGAGTTTAATTAAAATCAGCGTGGTGGCACGCGCGTAACTCCTCCGGAGGTAAATTCTGCTCCTGGATAACCTACCACCCGAATGTTGATTTACTAGTTTGTGAGATTCCGCCGTAGTTTTTTTTTTTCTTCACAGGACGGTTTCCTGGCAGGGACTTCAGTCTTCCTGTCATTGTCTGTCAATTGACTGTAATGTAATGCGGGGAGCCATCTGAAAACACTCAGTGAAACAACAATACCACAGCAGCGCAGACTGAATCAAATTAAGTCTTCTGTTTACTCCCACAGACTATATCGCCGAGACAAGTCGGTGGAAGCTGTCTTTTGTACTTTCTGAAAGTGAATGGCAGCTAATGGGTTCTCCTGAAGGTAGGGAAATGAGCCCAGATCCTATTTTTTTTTTTTTTTTTTGCCTCGTTTCGGTCCCGGCTGAGTTGTTACAACAGGGAGATCGTGATTTGCTAAACATTGGCGTAATGTTCAGATGGGCGTCCTGCAGGTTGGGATAATAAAAACTGTAAGTCTGAGGCTTTATTTATTCTGTCCGAGACGCTCGGG
>NC_051439.1:8572495-8577321 GCF_001649575.2 Kryptolebias marmoratus
GGATGATAACTTCAAGTGATCCGGAGTCGACAAAAATGGATGTTTTTTGTTATGTCTCCCAGAGTGAAGTCTGATAAACTCAACTTTTATTTTCCCTTTCTCCAAAGAATGACAGGCAGAGTCAGGGCGGGGACGTGGCCGAAATAATAAACGCCGCCGATTTGCGCCATCGCGGACTTATCTGTCAGACAAATCAAGCAGAAGCGGCAACCCCTCGTCACCTCTGCGGCCTCGAGAATCCGCTGTTTATTTACTCGGGAGTCACAAGTTCAGCGGGAATGAAATCCCCTCTTTTTTTTTTTTTTTTTTCCTCTCTCTCTCTCTACACAAACCGACTGATCAGGAAAGAAGGGGATTAAAAATTCAAGCCTATCACAGCAGCAGTTCAGTTGGATGTAAGCAGCTTGGTTCAGACCCTCCAGAAAAAAATCCTCACCAATCTGAGGTCCAGCAGTGCTCGGAGACAGTCCCACTTGTTACCCCTGGAGACCCGTGAATGTCCTGATAATCACAAAATGACCGCCAGCGGCTGGGACGCTTCGGGACACGCGGACAGTTCGGGGTTTTTAAAAATCGCTCGGATGATTAAGTACGCGCCCGTCGGTCTGAGAGTTCGCTCGCTCATCTTCAGAAGTGTCCTTGCCGCTTGCTGATGGATCGAGAGCCGGTCGGCGCCCTCCTACACGCCCAGCTGAGCGATAACGAAGCTCCTCTCTGAGTGGAGGTTTCTAACATTCGTTTAAATTCACTCAAAGTTTGCTTCGATTGCTTTTAGGGCGGACTGTTATCACAAAGTTATCCATTTATTTAAACGACTACCTCCAAAAGTTGCATCATTTTATTTCTTGAGTCAACTTTGGTGTTTCCAGTTCACCACAAAATCTGATCACAGACTTTCAAAATAAAGGTCACATTAAAACAAAGCTCTTAAGTCTTAAAGCTCTAAAAGCCTAAATATTTAACAGGTTAACAGGTAAGAAGGGCATTAAATTATTATTTAGCATGAATTTAGTCACGTTTGCCTTCAGAGAGAGGAAAGAAACAAATACAACATTTAAATGCAATAATGGAGGCTGTAAGTTAGCTTGCCTGATATAAAAGTTATTCAATTAGCCGTTAGCCGTAGCTACATGATTAGCTGCAGGTGCTGCATCGGGACGTGTTGCCTCCCTTTGGGATCCTTTTCCCCGCCCGTGTATGCTCGATTTCCAGCGTTCCTCCTGCTGCGAGGGACTTAAAAAAAGAGATCAAGAGCTTTTCTTTTAGCATTTCGACGAAATTTCTGTTCCTCAAAGCGGCGGGGGTTAATGAGGAGAACGTTGGGGAGCAAAACTCGACACAAGCGGCGTTAATCAATGGAACGACCTCTGGAAACGTTGGTGCGTTTTCGATGTTTACGGAGTCGAATAAAGAATGACCAAACATGTTTACATGGATACGGCCGTGCTCGTTGAATCTGCCGGTACGAAATGACGAACTGTCGTGCTGTCGCTTTAAAATGATTGTGTTTTGACCCAGATTGTCATATTTTCTGAGTGAGGAGCGCTTTCTTGAAGGTGGGGGGGGAGGTTGTAGGCTGTGATTGGTGAACGTGTGCACAGAGAAAGGAGGACGATCTGAACCTAAAGCTGTGTTACACAAAACGGTAATTATCGCATACCTGGCAACGCCGAGGCCAGGCTTTCAGTCTGCAGCACGTAAACAGTAACATCCAGAATGGTGACTGCGTGATTTGTTTGGACTTACAGTGAGGTCGGGGCTGCTGCTACACGTTGAAAAATGGAGGGGAGGGGAGGAACCCAGGTCTCTCCACTCTGAGACCTGGGTTCAGAAAGCTTCGGTGTGGGAGCATCCGACCGCTGTCGTCGTGTAAACGAACCGCCGAACCGCAACAGAAACGTTAGTTTCACTGAGAAACAGCGCCTCCTAAGCCTAAAAGTTTCCTCTAACATTTATTCTCTGGAGCAGGTAGCAGACAACCTGTCTGACGTCATAGAGAGCATTTAGCAGCGTAAAAACACCTTTTTTTCTGTCCTAGGGGCTCGTCCGTAGCTCCGTGCACCACCTTTTCAGCTGCAGAACATCCAAACCACCTTCTTCTTTTCATCTACCTTAAAGTAGTCCCATAGTTTTTGTATTTTTATTTATTTTTTGCTTTGTTTGACGCCGTTGGACACACTTAAAGCAGAGGTAGAGGAGAGACTTCAAACTGGGACGCCCCCTTACGTGATGACCTCTTTGCGTTTGTCCCCAACTTTGCGTCTCGAGGTTTACTGTTTCACAACCTCTCCTCCAGACACCGCAGCCTTTGACCGCGTCTTCCCTCCCCCACGCTGTGAAAACTACCCCCCCCCTTTGCCCAGAACCCTGCCGTCAAATTGAATTCAGGACTCCAGTCTGCGCCGCCACAAAAGAAGCAGGAAACTCTGTGAAATCCATTATAATTATCATCACTGAAGCCCCCCAGGAGGCTGGAAGATGCTTTACGTAACCGCCTCTCATCTATTTTCCCAGCTGTCTCCTCTCCCCGCAGACTCATTCCGGCCCGATGACTATGGATTCGGCAGTCAATAGCGTCCTGTAGCTCCGTGTCCGTGGTCACCTCTCTTTCAACCCTGCGGTCTGAGCGTCCACCAATATAGACCTCTTGCTCTTCCGTGTATCGGGTCGAGGATTAATCAATCCTATCACATGGAGATTCTTCTCTGAACGTGTGGAATAATTCATCTGAGAAGCCACAAACATGAGCGGTTCGTGTAGAGTCAGCTGAACCCCCTGTTAACAGCACAGCTTGCCCTTTTTTAGGGGTTAATGGGGAATTATGTCCTTCTTTTTCTTTTTCTTTTTTTTTTAAAGTATTTTCTGGAAGAGACCACTTTGTTTGGGGCTTGGCGGTGTTTTGCACCAGCGTTCAGTTAAATCACTTAAAACAGGGAGCGCAGCTGGTCATGTTAAGGCTTATTAAGTAGCCGTCCGCCAGGTTTTTTTTTTTTACGCGTTGAAGACAGAAACGGAGAACCCGGTCCTTGTTTTGGAGCTCCACGGCTCGGACACACTTCCCTGTAGAAGCACCATTCGACCTTTTAAAAGAGTCACAGAAAGTTGAACTTTACGTGTCTGTCATGCATTTGGAAAGCTTTTATTTTGTTTTTTACGCAATCACAATTTCCGTTTTATGTTTATTTTTTATTTTTTGCTAACTTTCCACAGAACGCTCAGCTGACAGCTGACGGTGTCGCCCACTCTGACTTTTGTCAATTAAACTCTTCTTATTCCTGCAGCTCTTTGTGGTACATATACAAGTTCTACATCAAAATGTAGGAGTTTTTGTCTTCTTTCAACCAGGGTGCGTCTCACCGCTATAGGACATGGGGGTTTCTCTCAAATCCCCACCCTAAAATACAGAGTCAATTCTGTTTTTGCTCAAACTTTTTGCTTTGCATTGTCGTATCTCCTACATAAAACATTGCAGAAACTTAAAAATCTAAACGTGTGACCATCAGAGTGTTCTGCTGCTCCCGGGTCAGTCATTTTAAATCTCCGACTTGCAGTTTTTGCACAGCGACGGCTCGTTTGAAGCTTGCTTTCCGCTCGGTCTCTCTGCCTCTTGTTTAACTTGGCAGTCAGGGAGTGACAGACCAATGTGCGTGGTTACCACGGTGACCGTAACGATGGCAGCAGCCTTTCTCAGTTTAGATTATTGGTTTATAGTTTCTTCTAGTTTTTGTTTGCGGTTCGAACGGTGAAATTTGGACTAAAACCCCCCCAACAAACTGTAAAGCAATCGACATGAATGGGATCGCGTGTTCGAGCACAAAGGAAAACGCGCCTACGGGTGGTCTCGTTTTGGCAAAAGCCGCTCGCTCCGTCTAAAATGTCCGCCGGTGAGACGTAACGACGCTTTCCTCCGAATGTCATCGAATCAAGCTCCAAGACTCTGATTAGGCATTGTTTGATATTTGATCCGACCCGCCTTGTGCGAGCAGGCTGATTTTATTTTTGTTTCCACTGGTGTGTGTGTGTGTTTAACAGCCTTGGAGATCCCTCGTGTTTTCTTTACTCTGCTGCCAAGTGTTGATTGAACGTCGAAGGAAAATGGCATGAAACTGATTGGGAGCCTGCATTAACTTCGTAATTCCCTCCAGCTAATGGCCTACAGTGGAGTGAGAGGAATGGTGTGTGTGTGTGTGTGTGTGTGGGGGTATTAAAGGCGGGATGAATGCAGAGGCCCCGAGATTACAATGCAAGCTTTGTTTCTCCCGCTATCGAGCAGAGGTTTCTGCGAGGATCCATTATTCTTGCTTTGACGCTGCTGTCTCGGTGAGAAGTAGTTGGCGCTGATGCATTGTTCCGACAAGGGGAAAACGGGATATCGCCGCAGTGCTGTTCGGCATAATTTCAGCCGGCCCCTCCTTGTTTCCAGGCCGCGCTCCTAACTCACTCCCCCCCGCCCGTACGCCGTTGTGACACCGCGCAATTACCTGCACCGCTAAATCAGCTTGACAGCGGCGGCTAAATATGGAGCTTCGTTCTCCGTCGCCGCCTTATCAAACTTTCAGTGGCCTGCCAACGGCGGGAAGCGACTCCTGAGGTTGCCCGGGACGACGGTCGTCGGGAGCACAGTTTGTCAGCTCTGTGGGCTCGTTGTCAAGGAGCAGATTGTTAGACACAGAGGAGGTCGGGTGCAATTAGAAGTTTGGTGATTTATGACTCTTTATTTAAAAAAAAAAAAAAAAAAGCATCCACTGCATTGTTTGGTTGGCGGCGAAGGGCCTCGCTCTCAGATGCATCAGTGTGTCAGGCTGGGACGGATATCGCCGGCTTGG
>NC_051439.1:8577408-8580870 GCF_001649575.2 Kryptolebias marmoratus
TTTTTTTTTTTTTTTTTTTTGCAACGTCATTCTCCATCGCTCTCCTCGGCGCAGATGCTTTCGCCCCAGCAGCGCACGCCGACGCTCGGCGCTCCGCGTGCGCCCGGAGCTCCAGCTGCTCCGGCAGTTAGCGGGGACATGGTGGATGCCTCTATTAGAGAAAGAGAGAGAGAGAGAGCTGCAAATCTCTGCGAAGGAGGAGGAGAAGAAACAATACGAGGTGAGCGACGGGTGAGGAATGAACGATGACCCCCCCAAAACGCACACACACACACACACACACACACCGGTGCAACAGGGAAGGGCAGGAGGAACGCTGCTCCGGTTCTGGGAAGTTCTCTCAACGGAGCATCCTGGATCCAACTCCAGAGGGGAGGGGGGGGCTCTCTGAGCGGGTGATGAACGTCCACGGAATTTTCCAGGAATGTCGGATGGAGAGGCCCGCTCAACGAGGGCAGATGTGGCCCCCCCGGAGGCGAGGGGTGGGGAAATCACACGATCATCATTCCTCTGCTGCTTACCTTTTTTTTTTTTTCCCCCTCCAACACACACACACGCACGCACACACCAAATAGATCCGCAGACACATTCCAGAGCAGTGATCTGAACTGTTTGACCATTAGAGGGGGGTGTGTGTGGGGGTGTGTGTGGGGGTGTTACAGAGAATTTACCAGGCAGCTGTGGAGAGTGGTTACCTCCAACCTTTACACATGGTTTTATTTACATTTTACAAGGATAGATGTTTGGGAGTTCCAAGCGCCAGCTGCGCCCCACGCTCTTTAGCAAAGCTCCAACATTAAAAAAGCCCCGCATTTCGTCAGGGAATGCATATCGCCCGCCCCCTTTCCTGACAGAGTTTTAAACTAGGCTCCTTTTACGATGAGAAGGGATGCCCTTACAGCCGTTTTGGTCCCACCTTGTAAAGGATGTTCTGCACAATCTCAGTTGTTATCCGTCTACGTGTTGCTGGCGACTCTCAGCTACTACCACGCCGAATTTTAGCTCGATATCTGCAAGCCTGACCGAGCTATTACCATTTACGTGTTTGCCGAAGTCGCTTAGTTGTGGCGGCCATCTTGAATCGGGTCGACTTCGACAGTTAATCAGCTGTAGGTGTACATCCAGAGATTATTTCAGTAAAATACGTCCGGCGGTGCGAGGCGAGGCGAGGCGAGGCAGCGTGGATCAAACAGACTTTTCCTCTCAGACTTCTGGAGTGATTAGTGGTTAGTTTTCCCCTGATGTCCTCGAGTTGTCTTTTTTTATTTTTTTACAGCAGTTAGTGTTGGTCGTTACGCCGCGACGAGCCGGCGTGGGCGGGTTTTCTCAGATAATGGGCGGTGGGACGCCGCTCTCAGCCCGGTGATCCCCGTGTGGGAGGCGGGTGATAAGGGCCGGACCGCTCCCTGCTTCCTCCACATTCCTCTGAATGCTAATCAGGAGGAGGAGGAGGAGGAGACCGGGCCAGTGTCTCCTCCGAGCGTCCCCATCCGTCTCCCTCAGCCTGACCAGAGGTAGCCATGACAGAGCGTGTGTGTGTGTGTGTGTGTGTGTGTGTGTGTGTTGAGCGCTCAGCTGATTCACCATACGGAGCGACCTCATTTGCATAATATATAGTTTATCGCCACAACTCTCTCCTAACAAGCACATGGACATATGAACTCTTCCAGTGACCCACACCACACACACACACACACACACACACACACACACACACACGACACACAGTCTAGCCTGTCCTTGTCCTCGCTGCTCCCTGCAGCAGGATCTGAGCCGAAGGATTTGTTTGGGATTCTCTCGGATTCTCCTCCTTTATCATTCTGTGTGTTTATGTCTGTGTGTGTGTGCGTGTGTGTGTGTGTCTGGGCACATGAATGTAATTACATATCACCCTCCACCCACGCAGTCTCTGATGTATTCCGAAGGAACAAATATCTGGTATTGTTAGTTTTTGGAGAGGGTAGGATGTGTTGTCACACGTTGGCACACACTGATGCTACTCTTCCTCTCATTGACAGAAATTCACTCCCTCTTCGTTCGAAGGCCTGTGTCGGCTTTTAGCGGAGCTCGGATAAATTTGTTGTTCTTCCATGATAATTAAAAATTAATTATAATAATTAAAAATTTGCCTTTTTTTTTCTCTCCCCTGTTCGTCCGAGCAGCTCTAGGGCTGCATTCCTTCTTGCGTCCGCGTCCCGGTGGCTCGCCTTCGGTCCTGCAAGCCGTCCGGTTTTATATAATCCTGTCAGCTGCGGTCAGAGGAGCAGGAAGCTGCTCAGAGATGCTCTTGCAGCCTTTAGCTTTTAACGTGGATAGCTCTGAAGCTCGTTTCTGTTGTTATCGCCTGCAGCTGAAAGGGCGACGGCGTTTTATCCTGCGTCTGAGCGTGTGGTGCGTGTGTTCGCTTGTCTGTTAGTGAAATATCTCAAGAACTGCTTGATGTATTTGAATGAAACTCTCAGGAAGTAATCACTACATCAACGTCTACAACTCATTAACAGTTGGAGTTAACCCAATTTAAGATGGCCGCCGCAGCTAAGCTACTTCATCAAACACAAATATGACTCTAATTCGATGCACTTTACAGATATTTAACTAAAACTTGGCGTGGTAGTAGCTGAGAGTCACTCCCAACACATACTCAAATTGCTACTCATTGCGTACAATCTCTGCTTAAATATTTAGCATTAGCTATTTAAGGCAACCTTGTTTGTCTGTAAGCAAAATATCTCATGAACTGCTGGACGGATTTGAACAAAACTCTCAGGAAGTAATCACTACATCAACGTCTACAACTCATTACCAATTGGAGTCAACCCAATTTAAGATGGCCGCTGCAGCTAATGAACTTAACAAAACACAAACATGGCTCTAATTCAATTAGTTTTACAGATATTTAGCTGAAATTACTAATCTTCTTCCTGAGTGCGGAGAACACAGCTGTGCCAAACTGCAGCTGTCTGTTCTCTTTAAACAGGATGAGCGAGGGAAGAAAAGCTTGAAGGCTCCTGTGATCCGAATTAAGGTCAAACATGACTATAATGTCGGCTTTAATTGTCTTTTTTTAAGGGTAACAACAAACCTGTCCGTGCTGTTTGAACAGGAAGGGTTTTTTCGCGTACTCTGTCACACACTAAGGACATGCGGATACGCTTCAGACGACCGCGTTTCACTGAATCCCGTTCCCAGATTGTGGCGTTTCTGCTGTTCTCAGACGTTCTTCTTCCTGAAATAAGCTTGTTCCGTATGAACTCGTGCCGTCGGCTCACATTACCATTAAAGGCGACGTTTGTTTCCTTCATTTGCGGGAAAAATTCTGTCCCTCCAAACTTTGGCCTGTATGTTCATTTAATTTCACACGAGGGGGTAAATCCGTCCGCAGTGATGTACGTTCCTCTCTGACCTTTTTTCCGTTACGCTCGCCTTGTACTGTGAGAAAAGCCCGCTCAGCTGGGTTTCGGG
>NC_051439.1:8580958-8584893 GCF_001649575.2 Kryptolebias marmoratus
TCTTTAAAGGGGAACGAGTAGATTAAACTCAAGCGGGCGGCGCAGGTTGGGAACGAAGGTGCCGATCGCCGCTCCCGGGTCTGAAATTGTTTTAGCCCCGATGTAGAGACGTTCTAAACGCGGAACCCTGGGTTTAATCTATCTGGGCGGGTCCTGACGGGTCCTGATCCGGCCCTCCATATTGGGACAGATCACGTCTCCTTTGCTTCTCATTTTGTGTATTTAGCGAATACCGTATTTTCTGCACTATAGTGCGTACTGGATTATTATAGTCCGGAAACTACGGTACTTCTAGTGACGGTTACTTTGAAGTTTTCTTTGCAGCCAAGGAACAATATTAGATCTCTGACCCGAGTTAAAGTCCATCAGAGCAACAGCGAGTCTGCTTTAATGTATGGTCTTTTTTTTTTCAGTATTTTCTTCTTGTTGGTAGCTGTATGATCGGAGTTTTGTTCGTGGCTTTTAAGCTGTTTTAATGGAGGAAAATTCATAGAAAGAGGAACGCTAAAATCTTTAAGTTGGATCTATTTTCTTGTCATTAAAGTCTGTTTGCTGTAACTTCTATATGTTATGTAACTGGGGGGTAAAGGTGTTTGGATGTGAATGATTTAACATATTACATCTGAAATCAGGGTTAATTTAGGTATTTTTTCAATGAAATATGGATCTAGATTCGTCTTCGAGGAGCAAGTTTTTCATTTTGGCCCCCTTGTGTCACTGAGTTTGACACCCCACTCACACACACACACACACACACATCGGACGTCAGGGGATGTTGATGTTGGTGAGTTTCTATCCCGACTGGAAGTGCTGCCAGGCCGACAGCTGCTCCGAGCTTCACATTCCTCCACGTGTTATCCGAGATTGGAAACTCCGGGGAGCGTCTGCTAGGGATCCGCTCACACACACACACACACACTCACACACACACACACACAAGCAGCAGCGTGGAATCACGTATGCAGGTCGGGAGAGCAGACGAGGCTAGATGTCACAGGCCTTATAATAGAGGGATGCCCTCCCTAAGCCGCTTCGCATGAGAGCCCAGAAAATCAAACTGTCATATCAATGAGCGGCTCAGCTCCCCCCCCCCATCTCTCTGCATCCTTTTTCTAAAAAAAAAAAATAAAAAAAATTTCCTCCCCCCCCCTCATGGCTTTCTCGAAAAAAAAAAAAAAGCAGGTTTGCAGTTTGAAGGCAGCGCTGCCCGATTCTTCTCGCTGTCACTCCTGACGGCGTGAGACACGGGAGGAGCGGAGGGGGGAGGAGGAGAAGGATGGGAGGGAGAACGGGAAGAACACGAGCCGTTAGCGGCGGGCTAAACGGAGCGCCGACCAAGAGGCCGGCTTCTTTAACTAAAAGGACTTCTTGTATCAAATGCAAACACCTGTTTTTCCTTCTTTTTTTCCCCCCACTCCTGTTTTCAGCTTCTAAAAGCTGCAGACTTTCATTCTCCTCCTCCTCCTCCTTCTTCTTCTTCTTCTTCTTCTTCTTCTTCTTCCAGTTTCCTTTAAAAGCTGACTCCGTGGCAGCATCCAGCCCCCCGCCCTGAATGTCAGATTTTGGGCCGAATTAACAGAATCACTGAACACAATATGTAGCAGCAGATGGTGCGTGGTTTCTCTTCCTGAATCTTTTTTTTTAAATATATTTTCCCTTCTTTCCCATCTCTACTAGTCAGTAACATTTTGCTGCTCCGGTGTTTGGGCGCCGCTCGCCGTTTGTTTGTTTGTTTGTTCTTTCTGCTCTCTTTCCCTCTTTGTCACAGATGTAGCCCGACATCATGTCCACCACGCTGGCCTTAATCTCAGAGCCAGCAGCTGCCGGTCGATTGTGTCGAGAGGTGTTTGCGTGTTTTTGAATCGGGACCGAAACAAGAGCGTTTAATCTGACGGAACAAAGTTGGAGCACCTCAAATGTGTCGATTGGAAAAAAAGTTGGGAAGTTGCTTCATTCGGTTGTTGGCGAAAGAAGGGAGAGGCTCTGAAGCTCGTTTCTGTCGTTATCGCCCGCGGCTGAAAGGGTGATGGCGTTTTATCCTGCGTCTGAGCGCGTGGTGCGTGTGTTTGCTTGTCTGTTAGCGAAATATCTCTTTAACCTCTCGATGGATTTGAATGAAACTCTCAGAAAGTAATCGCTGGATCAACATCTGCAACTCATTAACAACTGGTGTAAACACAATTTAAGATGGCCGCCGCAGCTAATCAACTTAACAAAACACAAACATGGCTCTAATTCAGTTAGTTTTACAGATATTTAGCTGAAATTTGGTGTGGTAGTAGCTGAGAGTTATTCACAACATATACTCTGTGCGCTAACACATATCGCTAGATTTTGCAATATTGTGCTTCACGTCATTTTGACCGAAACGGCTACAACTCCATCTCTAAGAGACACCAGTTCATGATCAAAAATGTGGCTGACTGAAGGTCTTCTACGGCTTCTTTTGACCCCCTCGATGCATGCAAACGTGACATTTCTTTCGACCTTTAGAAAAGGAAAGAACAAGTCGTGTCTCAGAAAATGTCAGCCTGTTTTTCTATTAAGCGTTTTGAGTCTGAGCAGATTAGGAGGACAAGAGGACGGGAGGACAGGAGGACGGATTGAAGGAAGGATGCCGCAGCCTCGCAGCTCAGTTCGAGGCAGATCTGGGGCTGGGAAGCTTGTGTTACACTGCTAGACAATGAGCTTCTTTCACCCCATCCTCACCCACACACTCACACACTCACACACACACACACACACACACACACACTTTCAACACAGAGGCATTCTGTCTTGAAAACTGTTGTTGTTCCCCCGTTGCACAACATTTGGCTCCTCTAATTTCATCCCGCTCTGCCTTTTCTCCGCCGCTCCGTGCTCGACATCGCCCCGCGACCGCGCCCCTCTCCTACGGCGTGCGCTTTGCTTCTGGCCCCGGGGTCTCCGGGACGCCGCGTAACCAGATAGTGGGGTAGACAGAAATTGGATGGGTGGGGTGGGGTGGGGTGGGGGTGTTGTCATCATTATGTTTAAATTCCCAGGAATTTTCCCCTCCCGGTGTCCTCATGTGCTCCCCTCCCTCCAGGCGGTGCTCATTAGCCCCCTTTGGCCCTCGCTGAACAGGTGGGGCATGTTTGGCGCAGCCCCTTTGACATGCAGTCGGGCTTAATTGGGATTGGAGGACCACCCCACCCCTCCCCTGCATGTACCTCATAAGCACCCCCCACCCGCACCCCTCCTCCTTCCAATTGTCCCTGTCCTGTTCCCTGGAGGTGAGGCTTCTGAGCTGAAAACAAAAAAAATTCCAGCTCCAGGCTCGTCTTGGCTTGTCTCCAGGCCCGGCTGAGTCAAACCAACCGACTGCCCCCCGTCCCCCCACCCCCTCACTGTCAAAACATTATAACAAGCACCACCCGTACAAGCTGGATTCGTATGCAGACGTAGCCCTCAAATGTCACCGGGCCGCTCCAACCGTCAGCTCCTCCACCGTCTGGCTCACTTTTTGTTTTGTTTTTTTTAGCTGAACCTCTCACTCTTTTTTTTTTTTTTTTTCCCCTGCTTATTTTGACTTTTTTTTTTCCCAAGGATGCAGCGAGTCGCGGGCTTATCCTCGTGTGACTCTCTCGTACGCCGCCGAGTAAACACGAAGCGTCGCTACTTATGTCTGCATAATTACAGGCACGTCCTCCCGCCGTCTCCTCAAGCAAACACTTGACACTACCTTGGAAAAGGTGTTTTTCTTCAAAAGAAAAAGCGAGTCTTTGTTATTCCACCCGCCTCTGTCTTCCACCACGGTTCCCGGCTCTGCGAGATCTCATTATCTTGTTTATTCTAACAAATAAAATGCCTAATTTTGAACACGCGTGGAAATCCAGACCCAGCGGCAAGACGACGGGGTGAAGAAGATGGCGTTTGACTCCGATGTGTGTGTGTGTGTGTGTGTGTGTGTG
>NC_051439.1:8585125-8603781 GCF_001649575.2 Kryptolebias marmoratus
GGGGGGGGGGGTCGCGCGCTAATCCCAGCCAGAGGGGAGGCTTTTGCACATTTTCGGTGTGTTAATGACTGTGCTCGGCTGCCTCTGTAATGGGGCCACCTGTCTACTCATTAGCCTCGTTACCCAGCCTTTTAATTGCCCCCAAACTCCCCCCCCCCTCCAACACACACACTTTCTCACTTCTTTCCCTCTTGACAATTTCTCCTCGTCGCAGGAGGCAAGCCGGCGGGCGTCTCTAATCTGACATCGCCTCGTGTGGCAGGGATTATGTGTTGAGGTGCAGGTGTGTAAAATGGGATTGGGTGTGGTTGTCCGTCTGCAGCGTACGGAGGCGTTTTTGCAAAGGGACCGCTGTGACCTCGGTTACAGGAAGCTCATGAACGTAATGCAGGGCGGAGGGATTCGTCGGGTGGATTTGTGTTCGCTGGAACCGCCCACAGCTCCACCTCTGGCCTCCATCTTCGGTTTAACGGCGAGAGAAAACATCTTTATACAGAACTGAAACTGAATGCTGAGTGATGAGTGGCTGCTGAAGTCTGATAAAAAGAGGCTAAAATAGTTGTTCAAGTCAAAACAGCTGCTAGAAGTAGGCAAACGGAAGCTAAAGCTAGTAGAAGCTAAACAGATGCTAAAAGGAGCTTAACGGAAGCTAAAGCTAAAACACGCTAAACAGAAGCTCAGGCTAAAAGTAGGAAAATAGATGCTAAAGCTAAATACATGCTAAAAAGAAGCAAAACAGATGGTAAACGAAGCTAAACAGAAGCTAAAACTAAAAGTAGGAAAACGGGCGCTTAAGCCAATAGAAGCTACACAGAAGCTAATGCTAAAAGTAGCAAAACAGATGCTAAAGCTCAAAGAAGCTAAAGCTAAAAGAACCACAACAAATGTTGAAGGAAGCTAAACAGAAGCTAAAACTAAAAGTAGCAAACCTGTAGCTAAAATAACTAATACAGTAGCCACAAGTGGCAAAACGATAGCTAAAAGTAGCAGAACTCTAGCTAAAAGATAAAAAGGTTAGAACAGTAATTAAAAACGGCATCAGACAAAAACAAAGGACAAATCCTGAAGCGTTCTTAAAGAGAACAATGTTTTTGAAGGATTTGATGAAATCTGTGTATTCCAATATGTAATATGATATTAAATAATGTTAAATACTTTTGAAAAGTGTAGAAGTTATAAAAGTCACAGCACACAGTTCCCAGTTGAGCTTATCTACGGCTTGTTAAAGTGTGTGAAAGCAGTTCAATTGCAAAATTTAGAGAAAAAAATAAAACAGGAAAACAGTGACCTGAATGCTGACTCAGCATTCATGAAGCTGCTGTGTTTTTCGGACTCGTCTGCTCACGCTTCCCACCATGATCATTTCTCCTCAGAAACGGGAAACTACAGCCGATTGTTTTATTGGATTCGTGGATTTTTCCGGCCAGTCGAGCATCTGTTTTTGTTTGGGGTTTTTTCCAGCACAGTGTTTCTCAGGGGAGCTGAGGGAATCTTTCTTATTCGGTTTTCCTAAAAATCGAGTCTTTATCCCGCTGGGATTCAGGCAGACTCCTCGGCCCGAAGCGGGACGTCATTCATCTCGATCGGTCTCTAAGACTTCTTAGGACTGATCTGACCAAGAAGCCGGCGTGGGGAGGTGAACCAACGTGGAAGAAGTCCTGCATCAAACCTCGCAGTCTCAGTCTGGATCGCCATAAGCTTGTTCGATCTCACACAGACGTGTTCCCTCCATCAGCCACTAATGACGGTAGAGCCTTTATTTATTTTTTTCCTGCTGTATTAAAATCAACATTCCTGCTCTGACTCTAGGTGAAAGTCTCTTAAGAGTCATCATATTTTCCAGTCCGCTCGATTTTTCAAACCGTTCAGAGGTTGCTTGTTCGATCCTCCTCGGCTTCCTCTGGTAATCCCGTTTCCTCCCACCCCTCTGAATCGTTCTCGGCGTTGGGACGGTTGTCTGGGCTGCTGCCAGTCAAGTTACATGAGAAAACAGGCGGCCGTGCATTCCTGCTGTACGAAACAGCGCACTCGGGGGAGGGGATTCCCTCCCCTCTCCCCTCTCCCCCGCCCCTTCTCTTTAGTTTTCTGTGCATTCCTGAATTGTCTCCCACAGCCGACTCTGGCGTTCTTCTTCTCCTCGTGCCGCTTGGCCTTTATCTCGGGCATCTGAACTACGTAATCATTCGTGGCTCAGAGCGATTTGAGTGGCATTTTTGCAGAGTGATCTCCCGATGAGCTTAATGGCGTAACGGCTTATATGGAGGGGAAAATACAAATATAATACTCAGCATCGGCGGGTTTTAATTAGACGGATATAATGCACCGCTTGACGCCGCTAAGACCCTTGTTCTGCCGTTGACCACAGCGGGACAGTCGCCTCTTAAAACAATCTGAACAAAACCTGATGGGGGGGAAGCTCACCACACTTTGTCCTGCAGTTCACTCTGATGTAGAAACCCAGGTAGTCTTTTATAAAACGCTTAGCTGAAAGGGAAACAAAAAGAAGCTATAACTTTAGAATATTCCCAAGAATGGCTGTTGTAATTGTGTTCAGACTACAAAACTTCAGCATGTAGACAAAAGGGGGTCCGGACCGCCAGCAGAGGTTAGGTTTGAGTGACAACGTCTCCACGCCGTTCACATCTGTCGTCTGAATGTAGTCCCACCCCCTCAGGACTGATGTTAACGCCAGGTGTCAGTCATTCCCAGTCTTGCATCAAATCATAGCTTCGGAAACAAAAAACTCGACTGACTATAATCTGCCGGATGTACGCTTCTCTCTCTCTCTCTCTCTCTCTCTCTCTCTCTCTCTCTCTCTGTTGGATGAGCTGGATGGTTCTCATCGGTCCGCGTCACTTCAGTGAGTTCTGTTTTTTTTTATGACACGTCGAACACAAAACTCCCAAACAGTCGGAAGCCGAGCTGGATTTGATGCATTTGGGTTCAAAATATGTGTTTTTATACTTCAATAAATGGTTTGAACGGAAAATACTTAAACACCTTCTGCTGGGAGCATGTGTTCCAACATATAGGAGCACGCTCTGCTCCCCCCCCCCCACCTCGCTCCAACATTGTCCTCATTGTCTCCTGTTACTCCCCGTCACTCCAACTCCTGTTTTCCCTTTTAACCCCCCCGTCTCCTTTACGTCGTCTGTGTTTAAAGTCTAAATTACCAAGCAGTCCGTCTGAGTCCTCGGGCTGCTATTGATCAGCGAACAAAGACTGAGGAGTGAGCCGAGGCTGCCAGAGAAGACGCCCGCAGCGCTTTCTCTCTCCAACCGAGGGTCTATTTCTGTCCGTCTCGGGCGCGTCGGTATCGGCTGTAGTTGCCCGGGACGCGGGGGAAGCGGGTCAACGGGGGGAGTTCAGTCAGTCTCGAGAGGTCGACCACTTGGAGACGGGGAAACGTAAGCTTTCCGTCATGTCCGCCTCGCCCAGAAAATGTTTACCTTTGAGGAAGGAGGTGGCGGAGCTCTGCGGCAGTCCGCCGAGCTTCAAGTGGTCGCATGTTGCTGCTCCGTGTAAACACACGCTGACGGGCTGATCTCATCTACAGCCAGCACATTCCTGTGTTGGGATACGGAGCTAGACTCAAGTCGGGAACGCGCAAGGAGACGGGGTTGGGTCTTTGTCAGAATCTGTCTGGTTTGAGATGTCCTGATCAAGACATCGGTCCACGCTGCCCTCGTCTCGTCGTGTTCCCAGGTTCCCGTCACCGCTCCAAACCCGATAAAAGCACACTTGAGATCTCAGTTTATGATTTTTAAGGTCGTTGCTTGATTAAAACGATGACACCGAAGACCTGCAGCTAAAACAAAAACCCTCTAACATGAAACGTGCTGCTAACCCTGCTGATAACTTCCTTTCGACGTGGAAGGTGGTGCCACGTACCGAACTCACCCGGGACCGCCGTTTTCCGCTTTTTCATCCTTTCAAAACAAACCGGGGTGACAGGAGGACGCTCCGTGGACAGAACCTGGCGTGTCGCTGGCAGGTGGCGGCCCAAAATATATTAAAGGAAATAAAAACATCTCTCACGACAGTCACGTTGGCTCCTCAAATCTGCCCATTTTAATTAAACTTTAAATATTCAAACATCCCTGCTCATGCCTACATTTAGGCGTAGATGTTGATTTTACTGGTCGTCTACGTCAATTAGACATCCAAAGGAGGTACAATGTCTTCTCTGTAGAGATACGCTGGCTTTCTTGTAAAGGGAGCTTATAAATAATCCATTTTTATTCCCGATTTTTACCTTTTTCCTCATTAAGCAGTCCCCGAACTGGGATCGTTGCAGCTCTACGGTGCCCATCAGTGACCTGGTAAAGGTCTTGGAACGGATCACCGATTAGTTTTCTCGCCCGAAGCCAAAGGCAGAGCCGTGGTCGCACGGGCGGTCGGCGAATAATGTCGTGAGCCGGTGAATGGATTTGAATGATTCCAGATTGTCGCCACAGCAAAGCGACCTTCACTCAGACAGTCCTACGGGCGTCGATTTCAAATTTTGTGCGGTAGTAGCTGAGGCTCGTCCTCCGAGCGCCAACGGACCGATCGGGAAAAGAGAAGAGACGAAGAAGAAAGTCAAAGTAAAAGAGTGAATGTTCTTGTCTTTCTTTTGTTCGCCGCCCCCTGACAGCGAGCAGGCCGGAGCATGCTTTGCTTCAAAAAAAACAGAAGCTTTGGTTCTCAGTCGGCGTAACGGGGGGGGGGGGGTTATTTTTCCTGCAGGTCTGTGAGACGTAACGGGCGAATGGCTGGGCTTGCCGCTGCCTGCCTGCCGCCGGCTGAGAATGGCGCTCCTGTTCGCCTCCGATCCGGTCCGGTCCGGTCTGGTTTGGCAGCGCACACACGACAGAGGTGGCTGGGAGGTTGTGGCCGACGAGAGCCGAGAGTTTCAAACTTGGGGAAAAAAAACAACCCACCAGCCTCTGGGCCCTCGTGCTCCCGCGGACGTTACCTCGGGGTCCGCCTGTGTTGATGTTTCCTAAAGTCGAGGCGGGGAAAACACGAAGCAGTCCCGACCACGAGGCTCGGTTTCACTCCGCTTTCTTTGTTTTTCCTTTCCGGGTCGGGCGGGACCTGGGCTTTTGGGCTTTACGTCGCCTAAAACTGTAAAATACTTCACGAACCACCGGACAAATTGGAATGAAACTTACACAAACTAATCATGAAATGTGCACCTTTTAAATGACTCACTTTCGGAGTTAATCCAATTCAAGATGGATGCCACAGCCAACCGATCCTTAAAAAACACAAAAATAGCTACAACTCAGTCAGTTTGACAGATGCTGAGCTAAAATGTGACGCAGGGGTAGCTGAGAGTCCTCTACAGCACATACTCTGAGCGTGTTGCGTAACGTGCGTTCTATTCTTCTTCTGATGTTTTATTTTATTTTTTTTTTAGCTTGATTGGGCCTAAACTTCAGAGGCAGGGAAAGATCTATGTTGTCGAGCGGCTCCGGTTTCAACAAACATCCACGGACTATTAATAAATCCTAGCTGCTCGGCGCAGCGGGGTGCAGGAGGCATCTGTGTGTGTGTGTGTGTGTGTGTGTGCACGTGTTTTAACCAGACTGCAATCCATAGCCTGAAGTTTAAACAAGACGTCAAAACTTCTTCTTTTTTCTTTTTTCTCCCACAAACTTGAGGAAACAAAGAATTCTGCGTCCCTCTCGTACCGCAGTTTTAAGCCACCACTTTCATTTCTTGCATTCCTTTTAATTCTACGTATATTTATTTAAAAAGTGACCACTGCTAGAAGGAAGAGGATGCAAGTGAAGGGTCTGAAGGAAGTCGAGCGCGTGAGGAGGTGAAAGATTCACAGAAAAGGGAAGTGAGGTTAAGGAGCGACGGTATGAGATGTGATTTGTGAGCCACGGGAAACGGGCTCGGAGGCCCTTTCAGGCCCAGATGCCGTGTGTTTCCTCCCGATAATGCTCAGCAGCCTCACATGCAGACGGCCACACAGGTCCCGTTAGCCACCAGAAGGCTAACATTGGCCAAAGGTGCGGCACGACACGACCACAAATCTGAAAAGGTTGGGACGTTGTGTGAAACGTCGATAAAACCCCAGAGTGCAGCGATTTTCAAGTTTCACGAACCCACATTTCATTCACACTGGAAACATATTAAATGTTTTAAACTAAGAAATGGTGCAATTTATTTTTTTTGATGGCGGCAACACTTGTCAGAACAGTTGGGTCAGGTCCATGTTTCCTCTGTGAAGCATCTCCTCCTCTTTAAACATCAGTCTGTAAACATCCAGGAGCTGAGACGAGCAGCTGCTGGAGGTTTTAGAGGGAATGTTGTCCCATTCTGCTCTGATGGAGGATTCTAGCTGCTCAACAATCCTGAGTCTTTAATGGTGAGAGGTCTGGACTGCAGGCAGGTCCGTTCAGCTCCATTACAAAGCCATAGTGTCATAATGGATGCAGTCTGAGGTTTAACATCATCTTCCTGAAATATGCAAGACCTTCAGTGAAAATGACAATCTGGATGGAAGCAGATGTTCTAAAACCTGTAAATACTTCTCTACATTGTTGGTGCCTTTCCAGATGTGTAAGCTGCACAGGCCAGAGACACTAATGCACCCCCATACCATCAGAGAGGCAGGCTTTTGAACTGAGTGCTGATAACTGACTGGATGATGTGGCATTCATGGTTTCTAAAAGGAATTTGAAATTTGGCTCCATCTGACCACAGATCAGTTCTCCTCTGTCCCTCAGTCCATTTTAACTGAGCTTTGGTCCAGAGAAGACAGCAGTGGTTCTGGATGGTGTTCTCTATTTTCTGTTAAGGAACATATTTCAGAACTACTTTTAGACAGTTTTTTTTTTGATAAACTGGTGAACTTCTGCCCATCTTTATTTCTCATTCAGCCTCTGTTTCCTTCCTGTACCACTCACGTTCAGTCTTTTGTTGTCCCCGTCCCATCTTCTGAGATTTCACTGCCATAAAACTCAGCATGACCTAATTTTTTTCCTAAAAATGTTACCATTTCTTAGCTTAAACATGCGCTCCATCGCATAGAACAAACTACATGTTTATGAGAATTGCAAAATGTTGGGATTATATTTCCCTGCCTCATTTGTGGTAAAGTGCCAAAAGCCTACAAGCATCTTTTTCCTCTTTTTTTTTTCTTTCTAGAGTACGTGGAAACAAAGACGTGCATGGGAGATGTAAGCGAAGGAGGGCAAGAAGTCCTCAAATTGAGAGACGAAACAAAGATGCGCGTGGTGTATTTTTATTTGTTTTTTTTTTCCTTTTGTTCTTCTTTCTGCCGTTTCTTTGTTTGTTTGTGAGCCGGGAAAGTTGGCCGCCTTCGTGATGCACGTTCCACCTCATGTTTAAGTTCAGTGACTGAGGACAAGAAGAAACAGTTCTCAGACAATCGCTTCATCACACCGACTAAAGCTTTATTTCTTTTCTTTTTTCTCCTTGCTGATTTCCATACCATTAGTCTGATTGGATAAATCAATAAGATGGTAAATAAATTTGTTTCTACCTTGTTAGATGGGGGTTTTTCTCCCTTTTTTGGGGGGGAAGTGGGTGTCTTTTTATGAAACCTGTAAATCTAGCTTGTGAGAGGAGCCGTGTCCAGACGGAGTTCCTGCTCTGTCAGAGGAGGATCTTAAATCTGAGCGTCGAGACGCCGAGTGACTCATATTGATACCTGCGCGGCTGGTGTGAGTGGTGGGAGGGGGGTAAATGTCTGCCGGAGTGTTTGTGAAGGCAGAGGCCAGCGAAAGCTCGTTAAGGGTCGGAGTCCACGACGGCAGTTTTTTGGGAATCCTTACTGTCCGATTAGAATCACGCTTCAAACAAAAGTTCTGAATATTTTTGCTCCAAACTGCTGATGTTTAATGGGTTTCCTCAAAGAGAGGGGAGTCAAAATGCTGAGAGGGGTGGCGAAAGGTTTCCAAACAAACTCTCTTTCTTCCATGTTTCCACCGTTTTGGTTTTTTTTCGGTCCCCTTGTAGAGCGTGGCTTTGTCATGGTGCGTTTATGCTATTTTTTTAATCAATTTATGGACTTGTATTTCAAGTTTTAGTAACGATTATGGTGCAAACAAGTTTTTTATTGTAAGTTTATATTTGGAGGTTATCTAAGGACCCCTGCTTGGTGTTGGGTGACCCACACTGGGGTCCCGACCCCAACTTTGGGAATCGTTGGCTTAAAGAACGAATATTAACAGTAAAAGGAACAGAGTTTACTTTGTAACGCTGCGAGTAGCAGCCATCTTGAAGTCCTAACTGGCGGTAGTTGGAGTTGCTCCTACTTTCCCAGTGGGACGTCCCACTTGAGGAAATTTACGACTAGGAACTCAGAAATGTCCATTTCCCAGTACTACTGGAACGCAGTGTAAGTATCTTCCACCTGGGATGATTGAGTCGCATCGTGGCTCCAGAGGTCGCGTCTCCGAGCCGCCGACTCCAAATGGCGAGCAAATGGGCTGAGTTCTTCAGTTGCGTTCTCGCCGCCTTCTGCAACTCAAGCGAGGGCAGACTGAGTCTTTGGAGACTCTCTCTCAGCCCCGGGCCACTGACACGCCGTGGGTTTTCCTCCTCCCCGGGTGGAAACGGGTCCTGCACGTCGTGTGGCTCCTTCAGCCTCAGTTGTACCTTTTTTAACGTCACAGAAGCCGAAGCCCCCTCCAAGCCTTTCAGTCGGTGTTCAAGGCCCGCCGCCGACATTAAATAAGAATCCATTCTTGACCATTTTAAATCGACTCGGAGTCACTTACGTTGGCGTCGATAAATCGCTTCGAGCCTCAGACCTTTCTCAGACTACAAAGCCTCCATTTTAGCCGCCTTGTCCGACCCGGCAGACGCGCGTCATTTAGGATCATTTATTTGCGTCGTGCGTGTTTGTGCCATTTATTTACTCTGCCTGGTAATATTCCTGAGCCTTCATTATAGCGGGAGCCATAACTTTGATAAATCACTTGGGCTCGGGGCCCTCACTGCTTTCACAGTATTAGAAAACTAATTGAAATTCTCTTCCGCCTCCTTCTCCTCCTCCTTTCTCCCCCTCGGTCCTTACTGCTCCTCTCTTCCTCTCTGGTTTTCATCCCCCCCCCCACACCTCCTCATTCTTTCCCTTCCAGTCTGTGTAGCAGGCCCCAAACAGCAACCATTTTTTTCCCCCCTCTGTGTGTGTTTGTGTGTGGAATGGAAGCCAAGAGGGGGAAAATGTCATCGCTGATTTAATAGGCGTATTCTTGCTCAGAGACACACAGCGGGCTCATGAAGTCGCACACAAACACACACTGCACTCTGGGGAGTGTTAAGAATCCTGATAATGTCATCATAGGAATCTCCATAATGTAGCCCTGGTCTCCTGCAGGCTCCTGTTTGACTGCGCCTCTCCTGTCGCCGTTATTAGATAAGACGGGAGAGGATGGGATGGATGAGAGTTTAGGTTTGGGTTGATGGGATTTGGACCCCCGCCTCATCCAGCCGTGCCTGGGACGGAAAGGTCCGCCTGGTCGGTCGCCCGGGCGCTCCCAGATGCCCGCCGGATTGAGGGTTTAGTCGTTTTATTGTCCGTGATCTCCCCGCCGCCTCCAGATTTGTTTCATTTGCTGGGATCAGGGCGGGGTTACTGTGCTGTGCTGGAGCTCCCAGATGAAATTTGATTGGGCCTTTCTGTCAAGGATCTCCCAAATTGGTGCCAGATTTAGTTGTTTTGGAGCTCAGGATCTCCCTGCTGTCAGTAGATTTTATTTTTATTGTTTTGTTTTTGCTGCTCTTTACCGCTTTTATTTCTGCCCAGCAGCTCCCATTTCTTCGCAGAGAACGGCGCTCCGGCGTCCCGAGGCGCCTCGTTCTCGCAGGGGGGCTCCCTGTCGGCACACAAACGCCCCTCTGCAGACATTCCTCTGGGCGCTCGCCCCACGCTTCCCCCGCAGGCGTTGCCACACGTAGCGGCGCCGCGTGCACGCCCGCGTGCGTGCGCGTGGCTAATGAGGACGTGTTGATTGATTAGACTGCAGTAATTAGCTGGAGTGTGAAGGCCTGGAAAGGTCTCCGCTCAAGTGGGAGTGGTCCCCCTCTAGAGAGACGTTGAACTGTGCTATGCGCCATTACTTTACACACTAACACACACACACACACACACACACACACACACCACATAAACAGTCCCGTTCAAATCTCGGATGCAGGATGAGTCATCTCTCCGAGGCAGACCTAATACTCGGTGCCAGTGTGAAGCGGGAGGAAGTGTGTGCGTCGCAGTCTGAGACACAAGGATGCTTTGCAGCGCCGCGATGTGTGTGCCGCAGAGGGAGGTGTGCTTGTGCCAGCAGTTTTCTTTTTTTTTTTTTTTCCCTCCCTGCACACTGTGGCCTCTACGCCGACTTGATCCGCCGCCTCGCAAATCAACTGCGCCCACCCTCCCCTCCCCCGCGCTCTTCACTCTGAGTTTCACTTCCTGTCTCCCAGCGAATCTCGTCTGTGCAGGAGGAAGCTGATTTTAATTGTTTTTTAGAAAAATGGAAATAATAATGGACTCAGCATGACAGCCTCGGTCTCTTGGCCTGAGTTGGCAGGATGGCGACCAAACGTTTGGTGCAAAGCGTTGCGAACAGTGCCACCACATGGCCGGCTGTAGAACTACACGCGATTTGTTTTCGTTTCTTTTTTGCTCGACTTTCGTCTCTGTAGGACAACTTCTAACCTTTCTCCCCTTTTTTTTTTTTTTCCTTTTTCCCCCTCGTCCGTTCGCCCGACAGGAAGTTCTACTACATCACTCTGCTGAGAGACCCCGTGTCCCGCTACCTCAGCGAGTGGAGGCACGTGCAGCGGGGAGCCACGTGGAAGACCTCGCTGCACATGTGCGACGGGCGGACGCCGACGCCCGAGGAGCTGCCTTCCTGCTACGAGGGCTCGGACTGGTCGGGGTGCACGCTGCAGCAGTTCACGGACTGTCCGTACAACCTGGCCAACAACAGACAGGTGCGTTAACGGCAGGCGGTGAAACGTGGCGATCTAGTGAAGCCGGTTCTCCCCGGCACAGCGTGGAGAACCAACATGCTCAGCACTTCAGTTTAATTTGGAACATCTTCCTTTATATGAAACACACACACACACACACAAAAAAAAGAAAAAACAGCCACTTTCAGGCACTTATCTTCAGCTAACCGGCGCCTCCGCTCTTCAAATTGCCGTTCACGTCTTCAGAGGGAACTCTCAAATACATTAATACAAGGAAAACGCTGCGCAGGTGAATTCGGAGCCGCCTTGAAATAAAAGGGAGCCAGGTGGGCGGGAGGAGCCGCGCACGCGGCGGAACGCACGAGCAGCCGGGAGTTCGCCCGCTGGCCACAAACACAGCAAATTCACACCTTCTTCTCTCGCGCTATCTCAGTCTCCCACCTCGGCGTGTTGACCAGCTTATCTCATCTGAACCCGAGGGTTGGATTACTGACACACACACACACACACACACACACTGGAAAGCATCCTGGTTGAAACCCTTTGACACACGTAGAGCTCAGATCAGAATCTGAAAGTTGCGTTTTATTGGCTAAATTATGGCTAAATTTGCTCAATTTCTGAGCAGGCTCTGTGTGTGTGTGTGTGTGTGTGGATGGGGGGGGCTTTATTTCAAGAAGTATGTTAATTAATAATGATGGTGCTTGGAAAGCCTCACAGATTGATGTTCTGAGTTTCGAGTCCAAAGAAAAACAGAATTCCTCCCGTTAATCGAATGTCTCTTTTAGCGCTGGGGTTTATCCGCAGCATTTGTTGGGAACTGGCACGAGGGAGGCGTTTCGTCTGATGCGCGGACGCTGGGTGGCAGCGGTTGGTTTTGGTTTTGCAGACTTCTGAAAGCTGCACTTTGAGCTCTAAGTCCTGTCGGTTTTCGTCTGCATCCATCGCCGTGCCGTCACGCACGGATGCCGTTAAACCGGCTCTTTTATGTTTACATTAGCTGAAGTTTTGCGTTGGACATCGTGAATACAAGAAGTTCAAGCACCAGAGGCAGCAATAAATCATTAACGTACAGCGTGGATCAGACTGATAAAGTCCCAAATATGTCGATTTTTTAAATTATCTCTGATGTTTTGAGGTGCTTTAAAAATTGCATTTGGCTCTCAGATTATCTGACGGACCCCCCTGTCCTCTGTCCACAGGTGCGAATGCTGGCGGACCTGAGTCTGGTCGGCTGCTACAACATGTCCACGGTTCCGGAGAAGAAGAGGGCCCAGCTGCTGCTGGAGTCGGCCAAGAAGAACCTGCGAGACATGGCCTTCTTCGGCCTGACAGAGTACCAGAGGAAAACCCAGTTCCTCTTTGAACGGACCTTCAGGTTGCGCTTCATCAGGCCGTTCATGCAGTACAACAGCACGCGGGCCGCCGGCGTGGACCTGGACAACGCCACGGTCAGTCACGGCGCGCCTCTGAGCCCCGCTAGAAAGGCACATCAGCGCACCGCGGTCTGTGCCGAACGAACAAACCACGTCAGCCTGATGTGTTCGTTCTTGAAACGTTAAAAAGGGAAATAATTAGCAAAGAAAAAAAGGTGTTAAATACAGGAAAAAGGAGAAACGGAGTCAACTCTCTGGTCTTCTAATTGCTGTAAAACAAACTGGGATAACAACCAGCAGCTTTTAACACATTCTTCACACTTTGATTGGTCCAGTGTGGGAGTTCTTAAGCTCCATTTCCTGGAGATTTTTTTTCCTTTTTTTTCCTTCCCCCAGCACAAAACAGATTGGTGATTCATCCATCAAACTCAGCTGCTTGGAGAGAAGTAAAATATGCACAGCTGTGAGCCTCTGGAACGGACGACCAGTGGTTCTTATTACCAAAAAAAAAAAAAACGGAAGGTTTTTACATTGCAAGATTGTTAGATATTCCCAGTAACATCCAACTAAGTCATTGAGTTTCTTTAAAAGAGATATTTACCTGAAACCGTTGGGTCTTCGGAATGGTCCGAACGGAAGCTCCCAACTGGGACGCGCGCACAGCTCAGGTCAAACACGTTCCCCCCTCCGGGTTGGATTCCCGCGCAGCTGAGGACTGATTTCGGTAAAGCCGGCTGCATTACGCGAGCTAACACATTCGGGTTGTGGCTACAAAACGCGCTCCTCCTGAGGCTCTGAAAGCACTTGGAACGACTCCGGACCACCAACAGTCTGGGGGGTTTTGTGTCCGTCGTGTCAGGCGGACATTCGCGCGGTTTAAATTTTCAGTCTGCCACACCTTAATGCTAGCGTCAGTCTTTCGCCTGTTCCCTTTTTTTTTGTTGTTGTTGTTGTTAACCACGTTTAGCTTGCCTGTACATTCAGCACAAACTTCACTGATAGAAAATCTAAAATCTTTATCCCGTTTCCTCCCTTTTAGAAACGACGGCTAAGAAAAATAAACGAGCAGCTCATTTGTTCTGTTATTTTAGTCGAGAACGATTATTTTCAGTCTCCTCTCCCGTTTTTCCATTTTTTTCTCCTCCTCGCCCAACTTCGGGGGCAAATGTAAACGCTTGTTCTGCCCTCCCCCGCAGGTGCAGCGCATCGAGGAGCTGAACGAGCTGGACATGGAGCTGTATGACTACGCCAAGGACCTGTTCCAGCAGCGCTACCAGTACACCCGGCAGAAGGAGCGGCGGCAGCAGCGCATCAGGAACCACATGCAGCAGGGCCGCCAGGGCCAGGGCCTCGGCCTCGGCGTGGGCCTGTGGCCGTCCCGCGGCCGGACGATGTCGGAGTCCATGCAGGAGGACCGGGAAGGGGAGCGGGTGGAGCGGGAGGAGGGCGAGGAGGGCGGCAGGACGGAGGAGGCGGGCGCCCGGCTCCCCACCGAGGACTACATGAACCAGATCATCAACCGCTGGTAGCAGCAGAACAAACAACGGGACGGCCATATGTAATGTGAAATTCTCACACACACACACGCACGCACACACACATCCACGGAAAGCGCCGCCTGCTTCAAAAGACCCCAAAAAGCCCCCCCGACGACAGACTCGCAGAGACGGGGGGGCAGCAGGAATCTGAGTGGGTTGCTATAGAAACCGGAGCCTGGCAGATCGCATCAGCTCTCGTTGTTGAGCTTTGCCCAGTTGTTATTGGCGCCTGCTTGCCCCCTTCCCCCTCCTCCGAACGCCACCTTTCCCTGTCGCCGCCATCATCGTTACTTCCCGAGCGGTGCAGCGAGAAAACGGAGGGGGGGCAGGGGGGCGTTTCTGTGAAAGTTGCCGACAACGGAGTCTCTCGGCTCCCGTCCGCCGCGCTTCTCCTCCTCTCGCGTTCAAACCCCCACCCGAACTGACTTCAAGTCGGCGAACCGGGGCAGGGGGGGTCCAGTTTCAGACAAACTGGGGGCGCCGGGAAGGACAGAACCGAAGGAAGACAACAGGTGGGACTACTTGAGAAACTGCATCAGGACTCAGTTGTGCATTAAGAGCTTCGTGCTTACATGAAATCAGCCATCTCATCCATGCTTCGGTCCTGAATCCGTCTGGTTTTTATTTTTAAAATCTGATTTTATTTCTATGTCTTGCTTTGTTATAAAGCAGAATTGTAATAACACTGAGACCAACATTGCTGCCTAAAGAAAAGTGATTCCTTTATGTCTTTTTTCTTTTTTTTAAATTGTTTTATAAGCAGAAAGCTAAAGGGTTGGATTGATGAACAATGGACCATAGCCATTACTGAAGCCTTGCTTCTTTTCTTTTTTTTTTTTTTTTTTTTTCTTTTTAAGGGAGTGGGGAGGGGGTGACAGTTTTCTGATAAAGGTTCCCAAAGCTCCTGTCGCTTAACAAGTTCATTATTTCTCCTTCTTTTTGGGGGTCTCAGCCCTGCGGAGGATGACAGCCAATTATAGAAGCCGGATCTCGCATAGGTGCGAGGAGGTGGTGGAGGGGGAGGGGAGGGGGGTGTCTGCTGTAGGTTGTTGCCAGGAACCGTGCGGCACGAACGGCAAGCGCTTTGGAAGCCTTAACTCAGACAAACGCTCGAAACGGGAGCTGCGAAACCACCGGTCACCATGGCGACGTGAGCCCTTAATGCAGTGGGTGGCATTTTAAGCTCGCTCTCTCTCTCTCTCTCTCTCCTTTTTCTTCTTCTTCTTCTTCTTTTTCGGACTGCGTTGTGAAAGCAGCAACCTTATACGGGCGGCCCCGGCCCCCCCGCCTCCACGCGGAGGGCAGACACAGCCCTGGTGACCCGCAGCGTCCCCCTGCAGGGCGGACGGGCCCCCGTGTGCCGGAGTCATAGTAAGCAGAGTTATTCGCCAGATATTATGTCGGCATTATACTACAGTCATTTTCTTTGACTACTTGTTAAGTCTTGAGCGTGTGTGTTTGTGTGTGTGTGTGTATACAGTATGCCAGATCAGTGTACGCCTTTGTAAATAGTGTGACTGACCGACAGAGGATGTTTCTCATGAATGATTTGTCTCACGACCAGTTACTTGGTTTCTGTTATTTTTTTCTCGGGAGGTGGAAGGTGATGCAGCAGCAGCATGACCCAAATGTGTGACCCGTCCCCTCGATGCAAGCCAATAATATCCCCCCGTCCCCCCGTTTTTCCTGTTCGTCTCACGTCTCTCCTTCCCGTGGCGTGTTTGCATACCAGGACTGAATCGCTCGACCCGCCTAAAGTTGTCATTTTTTATTGTTAAATTTCTCGACCTCTAGTTTTGTTTTTTGTTAACAGCGCCCATTTATGAGACGCGTAGCGTCTCGCTTGCTGCCTTTTGTGCCGGAGTTTTAAAAAAAAACATTTGAGATCCGATTGTGACATGAGAAATGAGGACGTTCTAGTCGTTTTGCTCGCACCTTCCGAACGACATTCCGCGCCATCTCGATGCGTTGAGGTTGACGCTCAGCTACCACCCCCATCGAGTTTTAGTCCGGCGTCTGTAAACCCGGCCGAGCTGGAGCCATTTTTTTTGTGTTGGGTGAAGTCAACGAGCCGTGGAGACCCTCTCGAATCGAGCCGACTCTGTAAGTGAATCAGGTGTAGAGGTACGTCTGATGATTACACTCATTAAAAATCCATCCAGTGGTTTACGACATATTTTGCTAACAGACACAGGCAAAAGCAATGCGGCCCCTTCATTTTTTTTTTCATGCAACTTGACTTTCCTGCAAGGAAACTGTTGAATGAAATCCCAAAACTCTGAAGTCCCCGAACAGAAGGCGACCCGTCGGCTGCAGGCGATAAACCGTTTTGCGTCCGTCTGCGTCTGGCCCAGGGATTGTTGGGAGCCAATTACGGCGGGGCGGACTTATCGGGTTAGAAAAGCACAGGGCGCAAATTACACCCCCCGGCTAGAAAAATTGATATTTAAAGCGATCAAATTAACACTTTGTGACCGTGCAAGAAAACAACGGAATCGGCTCGGTTTCGTGCCTCCCTGTTTTTGGACGTTTGACTCGGATCTGCGAAGTGCTCTGACTGAAGCTGAATGTAGCTGGTGCAGTTTTGTGGCGTACGACGGCTTCTCCTGAAAGCCGAACCAACTGACTGGGCGGGTCGATTTTACAGTCGTGGGATCGACTCAGTCTTCAAATCAGGGCGGCACGGGGAGGAGAGAGCCCCTCCAGTCGTCGTCGTCGTCGTCGTCCTTCTTTTCGTGTAGCTCTCCCAATAATGCAATAAGGACAGAGGAACGGATGCGGGACGAGGGATCCTCCCTATACATATTAGCTTCCCCCCTCCCTCTCCGTCGTCGTGTTTCATTTCTGAAACTGGAGACTTGAGAACACTGCAGGTCCGGGCGTTTTCGTGCCCACAATTTTATTTTTAATTTCTTTTTAGTGTCTGCGATCGGGCTCCGAACCAGTCTGCGGTTTTGTGGGTCGCACAGCAGAAAGGAAAAACCCGACCATTTTTAAAATATATATATATTATTTTCAGAGTTCCAGTTTTAAATCTGACTCGAGGCGGAGCTCCTTGTGTCTGAGCAGAATGACTGACATCATTCCAGAAGCCGACGCCGTAAAAAAAGGCTGCTTTTGTTTGTTTCCACGTCTTTATTCAACGTCTCGTCTCTGTGAACATGAACAAATAGGTACCGCTGCCATCAAACTCCTTTCAGGACGTGTTAAAGAGCGTGAAAGGGATTTGTTTTTTTGTTTTTTGTTTTTTATTTGTGTGCAGTTTGTCTCTGCCTCCATATGTATGCATCGCTCTGGGTTGGTTTTCCTACGATTGCAAAGACGAATCATCAAGCCACCGATTAAAATATTTCATTTTTACACGCCTGCCTCTGTTGTCATTAATACCTGTCCGCTCTGAAGTGCTGGTAATCTCTCTGTAATCTTTGTTTGCTGCTTTAATTTGATAAAAGCAATAATTCTTAAATAAAAGACTTCAGATTAATGAGGTTAAATGGAGAAATCCCTATAATTTAAAACACTATCAGACTGAAGATACTGTATGTATTCACCAATCTCTCCCCGTCTATTACCATCAGAAGCTATGTAATTTGTTACATAAGGTCCAGATGTGCCTGTTGTACCAGAATCAACTCCAGTCCAACGGCTCCAAGTAGTGACGGCTTCTACTGAGCAAGTATAAAAAAATAAAAAATCCCAGAACTCCGAACATCCCATGGAGCTCCGGTAAATCCGTCCATCCACTTTCTTTACCCACTTCTCCTTTCCGGGTCGCGGGGAGCTGGTGTCTATCTCCAGCAGTCACTGTTCAAGAGGTGGGGGGACACCCTGGACAAGTCTCCAGTCCATTACGAGGACACATGGAGACAAACGAGACAAAGAACCATTCATTCTCCCATTAGAGTTTCCAGTAAATAGCAAACGGGGGGGGAGAGATTTTGCGATCACAGCGAACCTGCCAGTCCGGATGTGTTCTGTCCACCAAAACTGATGGACCAGATGAGGAGGACGGTATTTAGAGACATGTTCCAGAGGCCAAAGACAGTCCTGATGGATCTGTCCACAGGACAGCTACAGAGCTGCACAGATCCGGTCTTTGTGGAAGACGAACCTTCAGGCCGTCGACGACAACGCAGAGTCTGGTAGAGCTGGTGAATTCGCTTCACTTTATGGACTCTGGTTATTCAGAGTCGATCATTTTGGTGATCCGGGTCACTCAAGTCGGACACAGTAAGGGTTTGTTTTTTTTTTACCCGACTTATTTGACTCAGCAGTGTTACTGGGGATTCAACTGCAAACTCACGGACTTGGCGGCTGTCTGCCAGAGGACGTGAAGGCTCCGGGATAATGGTGACCTCGGATTTGTGAGTCTGCCTCAAACCTACCGCTGCTCACCATGCTGAGAACACCATCCCTACAGTGAAGCATGGTGGCGGCAGCATCATGTGTGGTTGTCCTTCCGGCTTGCGTCGCAGTTTTCACCCCTCAGGTTGCTGCCCTTCTGCCCGCAGACTGATCTGTAACTCGAGCCGCGGCACCGCCACCCCCGGGAGTCCTGACGACGGCCTCGGCCCTGTCGGCGGTGATCTACGGCACCGATTCCATCCGCAGACGCCGTCGGACTGCGGCGCGCGGCCCCGAATGTCCCTCTCCCTTTGCCGGTGGGCGGGTGATCGATTGACGACGACAGGATGGCAGGGATGTAATTCCCTGTCCTTGGATGCAGAGGAGCCGAGCCCTTCGACAGATTTCATCGCACAGCAGTAACCTCAACTCTGAACCCCCCCCCCCCCCCCCCCCCCCC